>NC_143385.1:22913137-23214782 GCF_980474605.1 Leiobunum rupestre | reverse complement strand
GCAAGATTTTATTGAGGAGTTTTTAGAGCTTGAGGGAAATGGTTTTAAATTGGGTCAGAATTGTTACCGCATAAATTCAAAAGGCCCATTCATTTTAGACACCCCCGCCAAAGCTCATTTGAAACGAACTAAAGGGCATGCAGGGTACAACTCTTGCGATAAATGTGATATTGAAGGGGAACGAGTCGACCATACCATGACATTTATTAGCAATTGTTCTATATTGTGCACAGATAAATCGTCTCTAGATAAAGTAGATGAAGAACATCATTCAGTTGGAGAACATTCTCCGCTAATTGAACTCAAAATTGGTATGGTAACTCAATTTCCCTTTGACTATTTACATTTAGTATGTTTAGGAGTTATGAGAAGATTACTCTATTTCTGGATGAGAAAAGGTCCTTTTTCTATTCGTTTAGGCCAGAAAAATATAGATTTAATTTCTGAAAAACTTTTAATAGCACGAAAATTCATTCCTTCAGAGTTTGCTAGAAAACCCAAGGCACTCAAACATATAGATAAGTGGAAAGGGACTGAATTAAGACAATTTATTTTGTATACTGGCCCTATTTTACTAATAGGTATTCTAGGTAAAAACTGTCTGAAACATTTTAGGCTTTTCCAAACTGCTATCTATATTTTATCTAGTCGCCATTTATTTAGGACCCTAAATGGTTACGCATTTGAACTTATTAATTTATTTGTAGTAGAGTGTCGAAACTTTTACGGTGAAAAATTCATTGTTATGAATGTCCATTACCTAATACACTTGCATTTAGATGCTTTAAGATATGGTCCACTTGATAATTTTAGTGCCTTTTCATTTGAAAATGGACTCCAATTTATCAAAAAGGAATTAAGAACTCCGAATAAGCCCTTGCAGCAGTTATGCAAGAGAATAAGTGAAAAAGAAAACTTTGAATTATTGAGTTCTAACAGTAAAATAGAATACCAATTTATAAGTCCCTGTGACTTTAACTACAACGCGCAGGGTTGTACCCAACTGCCCAAAAGAGGAAAATCATTTAATAAGATAAAAACAGAGAAATTTGTAATATCCGTTTGTATGGCTGATTCCTGTGTATTATTAGAAAATGGCAGTTATGTCAGGGTTGTTAATATATTCCAAAATTACGAAAAAAAGTCTTCATATTTGCACGAACCTATAAAGTGGTCAGTAAGTTATTTGATTATCCAATGCAGTCTTCTCGTATAGGAATTGTAAAAGTCTCTAGTTTATCAAAAACGGTACATGTTTATGACATTAGTTGCGTTAGTAAAAAATGTGTAGCAATTCCTCATAAAGGTGAAGTGGGAGTTGTGCCTATGCTTCATTATTAATTTATAACGGTAAAGTTTGTATTTTTTTTGAACAGTGGCGTACTGCCTATAGAGTGCTTGTTCAATGGCAATTGGCCCCTTAAACGTAAACCTTGTTGTTTTGACTAAAGCCCAATGCCCATTGTCTCCAAGCATCCATCATTTCTAGGCCCAGTCGTCTACTGTTATTCATGAATTTTTTTGGAAATCAGTAACATATTTTTTTAATCAGTAGGCAGTGGCTCATTTCATCGAACATGACACTGTAGAAGTGGTCTTAACCTTGTGGTTAAGGAAAGAGGGAGCTAAATGTTACTATCCACCAAAGGGACCGTCATATTTCTTCAGAGCGTTAAAAAGTTCAGTAACACCTGATAATTCTTGGTCACTTTTCGACATAACTGTCGTGCTGATTACTAGTAAGTATATATTTGTCAGATATGTAAGTACGTTTAGGTATTTTTTTTAAGTCTAATATGCTGATTTTTTTATAAATTAAAAATTTACTTTGTTTAATTTACAATTTATAAAATTAATGTGTACTTATTATATTTACAATGATAGTCTAACCACCTTCAAAGTGTCTAGCACGCTAATGATGAAGAGAGGCACTTTGAAACTTGTCAGACTATTATGGTTTATATCATTTGATTTTATTGAATATGCAAATTTGACAAAAAAAATTATTGTATAAATAAGGGATTTATACTAGCTAACCAATATGAAAATTTCAGATGATTATGAAAAAGCAATGGAAAAAGCCAATAGGAGCAGGGATGATATAGAAATTTCTAAAAGTACGGACAGTGAAGAACTAAAGAAAAGGAGAGTAAAAAAACCTATAACCGTTCCAATGGAAAGAGACATAAGTATATGTATTTGTACCCCGCTGCTCCGCCTTAAGCACTACAGCGGCCACCAAAACAACCAGCCCCGGACAAAAGTGCGCTTTGCGAAACAACGTTCGGCCCGTGAGACAGCCATTTTGACCGCCTCACATATAGCAAACAAACGCCCTCATCACGGCCCAACAAAAGGCGACACCATGGGCTGCCCGAGACCCACCCTCGCACAGCTGAGGACTAGAGTGGCTTCCTCTTCCACTGCAAACTACCCTCCTTAGTAGGTCACAGAATGACGAGTGTGGAACACCCATGAGGTTCCAGTGACCCAGCGCCCCGATCACATGACCTTGAGAGCCGGGTATGGAGCCCCCCACAGGCTCCAGTGACCCCATCACACCACTAGATAGGGACAGTGGAAAGAGACAGAGGTGATGAAAGCCAGGTGACTTCAAATACCCCGAAGTTGAAAAGAGGAAAACCAATAAAGAAGTATACGTAGTACCTGCAGCGCCGATTTTCCCTAGTCTTACATTGAATGGTAAATTTTTATAAATAATTCAATATTTGTATATGGATTTAAATGCTATTTCTTTCTATTTAGGGGATAATACATTAGAAGTCAATGAACAAAATGCAAAGTTGGTAGAAAAACAGCATGACGATTTTTTAATAGAGTGCTCCAAAAACAACTGTAACGTTTCATTTATCGAAACGTTTAACCATTGACGGTTTTTTAAACATTTAATATTAAATATTTCAGACGAATCCCTAGAGGAACCCGTGAACAAAGATAAAGTCAGCAGTAGGCCAGACCCAAATATGAAGAGAAAGGAAAATATTGCATATGCAAGCGACTTTTCCAGTGATAATGGTTAATATCTTTTTGCAAGTTTATAATTAAATAATCTCGTAAAATAAAAATAACAATTATAGATTCAAACCAAGAATGTAACAGCTCTAGTGAATTTTCTGAGGAAGTCCGTCCACCAAGTAATTGAATCTAAATTGAGCTATTTGGTTTTTAGTTATAGTGAAATTTTTATTTTAGGTAAAAGACGAAACATCAACTCTGTTAGGCCTTCAAACTTCAGGGCTTCAACTGAATCTGAGATCGACTTTGATGCCCAAGAGAAACCACAAAAAATATCTAGTAGGTTCTAAGTGTTAACTTTTTCTCTCATAAAAAACCGAATGAGTTAACGTTGATATAAGAACTAAATGATACGCTGTGTAAGTCAAAAGCTGTTGAACTATCTTTAGTAGAAACCAATTTCAGCGTTTACTCATCGCTGATAGTTATTGAACGTGTCGTTCCCTTTAAGTACTTAGCAGTTGGAACATGGCTGTTTGTTAGCCCCCTCCACGCTAAGAGGTGTATGAACCAAGCCTAAAATCTTTAATCCGGTAATTGGCGCCTCTGAAAATATTTAGTGCTCACGTTTGGTCGCTTGTTACATACCCGCTAGGGTGGTTCAAAAAAATGCAAATATCGAAATGTTTTGGTGCACATGGATTTTCTTGTTCATTTTGATGAGAACATGACCCACGAAAAATTTTAAGTAAATTCATTAATATTTAGGACTGCCTCAACGAGGTAAAGTTTTACCACTATGAACTAACCCATTTATAAGCAAAAATCAGTTTTGTCACTCATTTACTTTACTTGAACGAAAAATTTAACATTTATTACTTATTTAAGTTTTTACAAGGTTTATTATAGAAATAAGTACCGGTACACCATAAAATATTTGGCAGAAAGCCCCACTAAACCAGGTCATAACTGCTGAAAATCACAAGTTAGGATCTGGTTTTGTGGGGATTTCTGCCAATTATTTTATTGTGTACCGGTACTTATTACTATAAAAAAACCTGTGTAAACTTAAGTAAGTAATGAATAGTAAATATTTCGTTCAGTTTAAGTATTTGAGTGACATAATTATTTTTTGCTTATAAATGGGTTTGTTTATAATGGTAAAACTTTAGCTCGTTGAGGCAGTCCTAAATATTAATGAATTTACGTAAAATTTTTACTGGGTCATTTTCCGACCAAAATGAACAAGAAAATCAATGTGCACCAAAACATTTCGATATTTGCATTTTTTTTAAACACCCTAATACCCCCGGACGGCCCAAAGAGTTAAAATACATACTGTTTACTACTCCATTTCCACCCGCCAAGTTACATTTCCCTTTAAACACATTTTGCAGTTAATGTAAAATTATTTATTAGTTAAATTCCCTCTTTTAGGTAAAATGAAGTCAGGTCAAAGGGATAGACATTGTAATTTCAAAAGAACAAAATGTGGGTGTAAAGTTTCTTCTAAATTTTCACAATCCATTCTAATTAAATTTGAAATCACTTGTAGCTAATAAAGAAAAATGTCAGAACTTAAAAGAAACGGTCGAAACGAGTAAGCCTTCACATTATTACTTTGTGGTAGCTAATTCTAATTACCTTTTTCAGAGTTTCGAAAACAGGTTATTTACAAAATTCAAGATTTGAAGCAACAAATTGAACATTTAACAGCTATCTGTGTAAAAATGTCTACAGCCATAACTAGCAACCACCAGCTAGAGATAGAAGATGTTCCTTTTCTAATTTTGCCTTTAAAAACTTCGGAGAAAATAAAAAATCTCGTGGATAAGTTAGAAGATGCCTGAAAATTTAAAAAAAATGGTAAGTCCACTAACATTGTATTGGTCATATATCATATGCTGACTTTAAAAATTATGCGTAGGTTACTAAACTGTCATCCTGGGGTGGTAGCAACCCAAAAAACACTACAAGAAGAATACTTAAAGAAACGATTGGACATGACTTGTCATTAAACATAAATTGGATTGGGGCCAATGGCAAGTGTGCCTTAAAAAATTTGAAACTTCTAAAAGCAATTAAAGGTATGTCTTGGAGATTTATTATTTTTATATTTGCACTTTTGAGTAACAATCCCTGGCTGAATTTACTTTATTTATAGAAACCATTATATTGCTAAAATGGTAGGCATGTGCAAATATTGATTTTGGGTTTTCGGGTCGAGTATCGGGTATTAAAAATTTTGCTTTTCGAGTATCGGGTCGAGTATCTAAAATTAATCGGGTTTTCGAGTATTTAGGCTTAGATTAAAAAAGGGACTTGGAGTACTCGCATAATTATGCTTAGCTAAAAATTATGGTTCGAGTATTCAGTTCTAAATTTTATTAGGAAAAAACAAAGTTCACTTTCAAAACTGGTGAATTAACACTGAGTCATATTTAAAGCTTTTAAATATACTACACTACTGAGCCTAACTTTCCAAACTAAATTTAAACCACCTACCAAAGGTTGGTGACTAGTGATTAACAAGCTACCAAAAAGTACTGGGAGGTGAGGGAACTTTAAGTTATGGTTTTGCTTTTAATTTCAGTTTCATTTTGTACCTTTACTTGCTTTTAAAACAATATCCAATCAGGAAGAACCTAAGAATTTATTCTGACTCTTCAACCAATTAGAGGGTTTAAGGCCAAGCCAAAAAAATGTTTGTTTTTGGAAAAAATCCATAAAACGTAACGGGTTTTTTTTTCGAATATTCCACCGAAAACTCGCGGGTAGGGTCTTTGCAAAAATTGGCCTTTCGGGTACCCGAAAATCTAAGCCTATGCTTTGAGTTTAGACCCGAAACGTTTTCGGGTTTTTTTTATAAGAATTTTCGGGTATCGAGGTGAGTACTCGATTAAAATGGGGTACTCGCACATGCCTATCTAATAGTTAGTACATTTTTGCCACAGTTAATTCATGGATTTAAAAAGTTAGGGAACAATAAAGAATTTGTTACTAGTTACAACTTTAAGGGTATTTAAAGACTAAATAAGAACCATGTTTTTTACAAACTCTTAATATTTTTTGAATTGTCATAGATGGTGTTCGATCAAACTCAAAATCCGCTAAAGCCACAGATTTTGGGATCGAGCAACACATTAGAGACTGGCTGAAACACGCTAAAGATCGTAACGGTGGAAAGAAAACTAGAGAAAAAGTTGTAGATAAATAAATATCAAATTGTGTATTTTTGCTATTGTAATAAAACATTTTAAATAAAAACAAAGGATTGTAATAATTTTAATAATAATATAACTTGTAACTTCTCTCTTAATGAGAGAGAACACGCCTTAATGCGGATGCTAGTATGTTACCCAATCCCTAACCTTTCTGAACACCTACACCACCATACACGGGAATGGCTCCATACCCGGCATAAGTCAAATAGTACGTTTCATAATCATTAACGGTGAGGTTGTACTCCAATCTCTTCGCGGTCTGAAATGTAAGATAACGGGTACCTTACCACGCTCGAATCGGACAGGGTTCCCTAAGTCATCCGTTATATTAATTTCGATAATTTGGATGTTTGAGCCAGTGACGGGTAAATAGTGTGGTTGAGTAATTAACGCGTCTATTGTTTCCCCGTCTTATTCTTAAACGGTAATAATTCTTAAGAGGGGCATATTCTTGCCCCCCCCCCCACGATAACATTTTCAATAGCCTTGGGATATACAAACAATGAATCTAAGCCCATGTTCGAATCCACCGTGTAGGGTGCTAGCGTAGTTTCACTTATTTTAGCATCTTTATGCTTTAGCAATGATAAGTTTATTTTGTTATTACGCAGGCATTTATAGGTTAAGAAGATTAATTTAAACCAAGGAATACCTCTGCATGTGGTGCCATACCAGAGTGACTGAGAAAAATCATCTCACCTCGGGCAGGAATCGAACCTATGCTTAAGAGTGAACAACAACGAAATGGGAATTTTCGAAGGTTCATTACAGTAGTATATTTCGCTATATGAACTGAAACTCATTTTGTAATTAAACTCAATAATTTTATCTTCAAATATTATTTTCAGAAATTTTCGATTGAAGAGAAATTTGCTTTAGGTATAATAACCATTTTCGGCTTCATAAAACGTTCGAACAAGATGTTGTCTGTCTGCGCTATACCTGTTCTTCTTTAAAATTATTCCACGTTCTAGGTTAAATTGTTTAAGCTAATCTTATTTCGTAAGGTCTATTGAAATGAATAATTTCTGGTAGGTTGGCTCTGAATTTACAACTCTTTAAAAAATTTGAAACACCCTGTATAACGTTTTCCCTTATTTTGTTTCGATAGTTTTTCAAATCAATGAAATCAGCTGGCCACTGTTTATCACTATGGTCTTATTTGATTTTCGTGTAAAGTATACGTGTCTTGATCTTGTGAAAACTTTATCACGGATTTCAGATTAGCTATAAAATCCTTTTCTCTAGCTGAAAGATACAACCCTCGAGCACCTACGTACCTGCCTGAGTCCCAGTAGCGTCGGCAGCAATAGGCACAGGTAGGCACGTGCCTACGTTGAAATATTTTGGGTTTTTTTTTAAGAAAAGGAAGGTTTACTGGGTGTTTAGAGTGTTTCTCTAAATATGCCAAAGGTCATCTCGACCTCTAGTATCAATTTCCATTGCATGAAATATTTCTCAATATTATATTCCAAGAAGAGACTAGAACTAGTTTGGTTTCAGATTTCCCGATTTCTCGATTAAGCAGAACAAAAACTAATACCATGAACCTGGTAGGTTGACACCTACAATTTTAGGGGGCAGGGTGAGTAGGCGGGATTGTACTTTGACTCTTTGCGATAAGAATCTCAAACATTGACCGTTTTGTGACAATAGTCAAGCTTATATATTAAATAGTTTCATATATTGGGTTTATTTCGTATTGAGCGTTAGAACGAGCTATACATACAGATTTTTGTGTCAATTAATTTTAGGCTATAGTCTCTTTTGTTTTGATTTTTTAGCGAGAAAAGCGTACTAAACTGGCCTTAATGCGCTTGCTTAAAATATGAACAAATAGCTAAATAATTTTACCAAAAACACCCTTTTTAACGACTAATAGTTTCAATTTCATAGACTGCGATTAACTTTATTGTCTCTTCAACTAGGTTGGTTGATTGGATCACGGATTACTCGACTGGTACCCACTCTTAATTTCGTCCACCAGGCCTGGGTATCGTATTTCAATATAATCTACAATCTCCGTCGTCCGTTGAAATGCATTCACCCGGGATCAAAAGTTCTTCAAACCGAGTAATTTTCTAAAACAAACATTGCCCAAAGGAGTGCCAACGAAGCAATACCCACCTAGAGAAATTACCACTAAACAACGCCTTATCAATAGACTCTTTTTTTATTGACTAAGTGAACCCTGCCGTTGGTTTTTTTTTTACTGGTGGGGTTCTGTTTACTCCTCAAAAAAACTTTGGTTTATCAAACTGCGCTACATTCTTCGGGCATGCTTGCTGGCGAGGCTCACACGAAGCATTTTATAGACTGCGATTAACTTAATTGTCTTTTCAACTAGGTTGTTAAATTTTTTTCTGATATCACCATTTTAATCTTGTACAAAAGACTTACTGTGAGTCTTGCCACATAACTTCGGTAGTATGACTAAAACCCGCTCAAATTAAAATAATAATTATTCCGAAGATAATGAGTGAGTCCCGGAGTGAGCCTACCATAGCCCATTGGTTTTTAGAACTTAAATTGAACTCCAAGAAACAGGGTACAGTTATTACAAATTTAAATGAGACTAAAGATGCTGTTACGGCCATAGAAAATAGACAATTAACTATGGAAAAAACCATCTCGGAGATACAAGTAGTTATAACGGTTATGGGGTCGCTACAAGATAGAGTGACAAACGCGGAACAGGATATTATTTCAGTAGAAACTCAAGCAAAGCAACGAGGCGAAGATAATAGAATGAAAATTGACAATCTAGATGTCCTAATAAAACGTTGCAATTTAGCAATAAGAGGTATTATCGATAGTGATACCGAAGACCGAGCTGGGCTAGTTAAAAAGGTGGAAGATCTGTTTTTGCAAAAACTACTAGTTTATCTTAAAATAACCCCAACCCAGGTATATCGAAAGGGGCCTTATGTTCCAGCTAAAACTAGAACTATTGTTCATGAAGCCGAGTCCTACGATGTTAAAATGTCAATCCTTACCAAAAATATTATGTTAAAGGGTACAAATGTATTTATTGAGCATGATTTTACCTCAAATCAACAATTGGCTAGGTATAGGCTACGCCAATTTGCAAAATCGAAACTCCCCGACAGGTATAAATGGGTCTCTACTAATTCGATTGTTATTGGAAATGAAAATTACAAATATGATTTTGCTAAAGACACGGTAGTCGCACTATAAAATATAAAAAAATTATTGATTTTACTTTGTTTTATAAGTAACTAGCTTGAATACCCGGCTTCGCCCGGGGTCTTAGTTTTAATGAATTAGATCTAATTTGTACGTAAGAACCACGTAGCAAAAACGTAACACGCGTAGCAAAAGGTTCTCGTAGCAAAAACGTAACACGCGTAGCAAAAAGTTCTCGTAAAAAGTTCTCGTAGCAAAAACGTAAAACGCGTAGCAAAACGTCCTCGTAGCAAAAATGTAACACGCGTAGCAAAACGTTATCGTAACAAAAACGTAACACGCGTAGCAAAAAGTCATCGTAGCAAAAACGTAGCACGCGTAGCAAAAAACCTCGTAGCAAAATCGTAACACGCGTAGAAAAAAGTCATCGTAGACAATACGTAACACGCGTAGCAAAAAACCCTCGTAGCAAAAACGTAACACGCGTAGCAAAAAGATATCGTAACAAAAACGTAACACGCGTAGCAAAAAACCCTCGTAGCAAAAACGTAACACGCGTAGCAAAAAGATATCGTAACAAAAACGTAACACGCGTAGCAAAAAACCCTCGTAGCAAAAACGTAACACGCGTAGCAAAAAGATATCGTAACAAAAACGTAACACGCGTAGCAAAAAGTTCTCGTACAAAAAACGTAACACGCGTAGCAAAAAACCCTCGTAGCAAAAACGTAACACGCGTAGAAAAAAGATATCGTAACAAAAACGTAACACGCGTAGCAAAAAGTCATCGTAGCAAAAACGTAACACGCGTAGCAAAAAAACACGTAGCAAAAACGTAACCCGCGTAGCAATAAATTCTCGTAACAAAAACGTAACACGCGTAGCAAAAATATATCGTAACAAAAACGTAACACGCGTAGCAAAAAACCCTCGTAGCAAAAACGTAACACGCGTAGCAAAAAGTTCTCGTACAAAAAACGTAACACGCGTAGCAAAAAGATATCGTAACAAAAACGTAACACGCGTAGCAAAAAGTCATCGTAGCAAAAACGTAACACGCGTAGCAAAAAACCCTCGTAGCAAAAACGTAACACGCGTTGCAAAAAAACACGTAGCAAAAACGTAACACGCGTAGCAAAAAAACACGTAGCAAAAACGTAACCCGCGTAGCAATAAATTCTCGTAACAAAAACGTAACACGCATAGCAAAAAGTCATCGTAGCAAAAATGTAAAAGGCGTAGCAAAATTTCGTCGTAGCAAAAATGTAACCCGCGTAGCAATAAATTCTCGTAACAAAAACGTAACACGCATAGCAAAAAGTCATCGTAGCAAAAATGTAAAAGGCGTAGCAAAATTTCGTCGTAGCAAAAATGTAACTCGTAGACAATATGTAACACGCGTAGCAAAATCCCTCGTAGCAAAAACGTAACACGCATAGGAAAAAAAACACGTAGCAAAAAGTAACACGCGTAGCAAAATGTCACCGTAGCAAAAACGTGACCCACGTAGCAAAAACGTAACACGCGTAGTAAAAAAACACGTAGCAAAAAGAGCGAAAGAATACCGAAAATAATACGGTACGCGAAATGAAAAACTTCCCATACGTGGTTCCCCCCCCCCCCCTAGCTTGGGAGGAATTAGCGACTGCGGGAGGGCGGAAACGTAGGGGACAGGGTTCAAGAGAAGGCGAACGATCGGTCCACGGAAGCCACAAACAACCAAACACACAAACACACAAACATTGAGGATTATATATAAGATACCTCATGCTTAAGATAATATCTAGTAACACTCAATGTGAAAGTAAAAACTTTAGTCATTTAATTAGTATGTGTCATACCCAAAATCTGGATATTGATATATATGCCCTGTCAGAAACTTGGTTTAAAGATACATATTCTTAGAGTCATCCTAATCTAAGATTTGTAGGCCAGGGTAGAAAACAAAAGGTGGTGGTGTGGTAGGTTTTATTTAAAAAATACCATTGAATTTGATGTAATCTCAGAAGCCTGCATTGAAAATGAAGTTTGTGAATTCTACACAATTAAAATTAATAATTTATACATAGCCGTAATCTATCGATCAAGTAATAAAATTTACGAGTTTCTATTTAAGTTAGAATCGGTTTTTGGTAAAATGGGTTCATCTATAAGTCAACAAATAATTGTTGGTGACTTCAACATCAATCTTAACGATACAAATGCAATAACGCAACGTTTGCTCGTTCTGACAAATAGTTACGGCCTAATGCAATTGGCAGTGGCGGACTATCCAATAGGTTGAGTAGGATTAAGCCTACAGGCCCGGAGGATAAATGGGCCCGGTAGGATTTTTCTAGAAGGGCCCTCGAGAATAAATTATCCACAGTTAACACAAAATATAAAAATATTTAAGCTTTTAGTTGGAAAAAATTTATTGAAAAATTGTCCAAACACAAATTTTTGTAATCGCGTTTCCTACTGATTGTCGGATTTCATTTCAACAACCGCCGCTAAGATCGTCTGTATTATCTTCGTTTTGTAGTAAAGCCAAATTCATGAAAACCTTATTTTTTTTGATAATACTACTCTGCTGATTGATTTTATCTATATAGTATAATCCAAGCATTAATTTTATGCGTGTATCCTGTTGTCCTAAAAATTGAGTAAAATTAAATAAAATAATACTTTGCGAGTAGCCACGAAATAGAAACGGACCTGCACAATACGGATCGGAGTCCGAGTCCGAATCCCTCAACAATGAGGCAGTTATTTTCTTGACCAATTTTGATATATTAAAATATTTGATTAATTGAATGACTGATTGACTGTGATAAAATGTGCGTTGTTCATAAAACTTAAGGCAAGTGCCAATCAAGGCTGGATTAGAAATTCTAATTTCTGACTCGAGTTATCTGTGCGACCCAAATAGCAAGAAAAATAATTTCGCTGCTTCTGAGACAAATTCAGTTAAGGTGTGTCAATGATCAGTTATTCATCTTGTATCATCAGATTTTTTTAGTAATATATATTTCATAAGAAAGTTTAGTATCGTACAAAGTACACTCTGTTCGAAAAGTCTTGACGCGTTGTATTTTTAAAATTAAAGTGGGGATAATTTAATTTCTATACGAGCTAGGAACATAATCTCCGGTTTCTTTGAAAGGGTCGGATGAGCCCTACCATCGACATATTTCTACTTTGGCTAAAATCTATTGTTTGACCAATTATCGCCTAAAAACGGGAAATCGAAAAATATGCAAAAACTTAAGCGGTCGGTTATGCTAGTTTTAAACCTGATTTTCCTGTTCCTTAGGGTCGATTTGAATAGGAAAAGTGTCGGAATAAATCATTTTCACTCAATAGTTAAAAAGTTACAGCCGTGCAAAGATTTTACGAAAATTGGGCTTAAACTAATAGCAAATTGAGTAACACCGGCACGTTGTTAAGCTAAGGTGTTAAAAGCGCGGCATAATCACAAATCTGGCGTAACATATAATTTTTATATGCCATAAACGTCAGGAACTGATTATTCTACTATAGCTTATAAATATTAGCAACTATAAAGGTAAAAGATAAACCTAAAAAGGATAAAATATAAATGTAATTGGTATCTTGCGCGATTAAAAGGAAAACTCAAGTATCGTTTTTTAATTTCTGTAGATAGTTACGGGTATTTAGATTTCAGGCAACGATATTTGATTTATGAAATAAATCTAAATGGTGAAAAGTTAAGAAATAAATAGAAATAACGAATCCTACCCTGGAAATAGTTAATGCCAAAAGCAACCTAACAACAAATTAAATAAGAGTGTCATTTGTATCCGCTATAATTATATACACCTGGTTTAGTCGTTCCTACGGTGCAATTTATCAAGGTGGTCAAGAAAGTTTTACTACCGCCACCCTTCTAAAGAGGTTCTTAACAAGTATAAACCGCGTCGATCTATACTCAAATCATTATATCCGTGACGTGTGTGAAGACCGAGCAGCTACGCGTTAGCCTTTGGCGGTTTAATGTAAAAACCGTTTATATTTTTTACAACCACTAGTAGAAATTAGAGAAAATGAAGATGTAAAATAAGCCTAATTAAAAAAAAACAAAATATTTTCTTGACTATAATACAATTATTTTCAGTAGTTAATCGATTCTATGTAGATTTAATTTCAATACACGTAAAGAAGACTAGGTTGACTCCGCATTTGGGCACTTGGAAAACTCTCCCTATGACCAAATTATATTTCGGTTTATTTTGTCATCATATGAATGAAGGTAAGAGATAACGGTGCGGTTTGTTTAATTTTTATAAATAAATATTAGGCCAGGTTTCAGAGTATTTGGATTGTCCAATTAAGCCTTATTTATTGTTTAACAAAAATGTTATACCTATTTTTTAAAATCACATTTTGGTCTTCATTTTCGATACTTTAATCGTCTAATGTATGACATTTTACATTTCTAAACATGTAGCAACGTTAATTTTTAATTGGCGTCCTTGTGGGCCGAGATATAATATATAATATATAATTAATATTACGATTTGAAGCAACAAAAAATTTCATAACTCATAGTTGCAAAATTTCTACTCAATACTGTATTAGTCTGTAGAGCGCGACGCTAAGAAAAACTAAATTCAAATTTGAAACGCTGTTGCCATCTAGTGATTGTTTTCAGTACTAAACATTTGAAGGATTTCGCCTTAAATATGTAGATTTCCGTTTAGGTGACATAGATAAAATCAGCTTGAACCAGAAGTTGTTTAAACAAGATAGCCCAGGCCATATAGGAGCCTCACCCCCACTTGTGTGCCGGATTGAATATATAAGTGCAATCACGAGTTTTGTATTCGGAGTTTCGCATACCATAATGAGTTCTCTTTAATTGGGATTGTTTTAACGCTTATCAATTTTAAGACTTTCGTTATTTGGCGAATTAGGTAAAGCCACTTTCTTTTGTGATATTCAAAAAAGTTTGTCCTATAAAAAATACTTAACTTAGAAGTAATTTGCGTGGATATAGAAGTAACTTAGGCAAGTGGGGACTAAAAAAACCTTTTAAGATTAATGTCAACGGCGCTGCTTTGGTGTAGTTTGATAGAAGTAAATTTTACCAATAGAGCAACGTATCAATTAATTTTATTGAGTGCCTTTGTGTAAATATAACAGCCTCAATCTCTATAACTAGAAGGTTAAGGCTCAAAAAGATTTATAATTTTAAAAACACTTAATATGGAGTTGCATCTCCTCTCCTGCGGACACACTCTAACAATCGCCGACGGAATGAGTCGGTGAGTTTCCTAATGAAGTTCGCGGGAACCAGGTTGGTGGCTTGCTGAATCATATTCGCAAGGTCCTCTTGTGATTCTGGGATTCGTTTTTCAATAAGGCTGGCCAATAAAGCCCAATAATTCTCAATCGGATTTAAATCCGGAGAAATGGCCGCCCAATCCAATTCTTCTACACCGATATCTTCTAAGTGCTGGGTAACAACCCTAGCTTTATGACAAGGGCAGTTGTCGTGCATAAAAATAAATCTAAAAGTAAAATTAGAAAAATTTTAGATGGAACATTTAAGCGTTATTAACACGAATCTACAAACCTGCCACGTTCTCAATCCCGTAAATCGCTGCGGCAGATGGGACCATTGCGGTGTCTAGAATCTCTATGTAACGTTGAGCATTCAGTCTACCTTGGACACGGTGCATTAATCCTGCCTGCCCATCGCCAATACAACTCCACACATTAACCAAGAAACGGCCACTGGTCTTAATTCGGTAGATCATCTCGGGTGCCGATCTTTCTCGTTTCCTTCTCGTCACCCAAACTGTCGGAGACGACGAAGAACTTTGAAAAGTCTAAGAAAAAACATCGTGAATATTCAGAAATATAGGCAATTTAAATTTAGTGACCTTTTCATCCGAAAAGAGAATAAAACGAGATAAATATTCCCTTGGTAATCTGAGAAGGTCCCTACACATGGCTAAGCGTATACGTCGATGTCGCCTGGTAAGAACTGGCTTACACAAAGAGCGGTATCGCCTTAAACCCGCAACCTTGAGTCTTCTCCAAACGGTGTTTGTAGACATTCTTAGCCCAAAATTCGTCTCCCATCGCCTTTTCAGCTTCCTTAATGACAGGTGCTTATTGAGAGTTGCGTCTCTGGCTAGAGTCCTATTCACTCGGTCGTTGGTTAAACGAGGTCGCCCACTCCGTGGAAGATCCTAGCATTATATTTTTTTAGTTATGGAAATAAATAAATTAAATAAAAAATAAATTACCTTTACAGTGCCATGGGTACGGAACCTTTGATAAGTTCTCTGCGCACCCCTTACGGAACAACCAACGACATTGGCAATTATGGTCCAATTTTCCCCTCTCTCTCTCAGCTCAATTACTCGTAAACGTTGTCGCTCACTTAAACGGCCGGGCATCTTACTTCAATAAGTATTAATCGAAGCTAACCACGCGAACGAATTTTTATATACCGAATTTTTAGACGTTGGAATTTTTAATATCAATCACTGTAGGGGGTATTTATACTTTTCTCCCCAAAACGATGTAATTCAGAAGTTCCATCCTGTTAATATATAAGTAGAAAAAATCATAATATCTATTTACATATAATTGGTGAGCCTATGTTTGTTTACTCTTGTAATTCTAGAGTTCGTCGCCAGGTGTCTCACCCTAGAATTTGTTACTACTAACTCGCCCTAGTGGCCCTTTTTTTAATAAAGTTATCTACACTTGTTATCCAAATTGTTGAACTGAAAGGCAGTGTGTTTAATGTGACTCCTACAACACAACTATTAATCAACTAAGAAAGAAACATAACACATCCCCTTATAATATGAAATTTAAAATATATTTTGAGTTCTACAAATTTTACGTCAATTTTTAAATTGTATCTTTAAATCCGCGATAACTACGGATATACTATTTTAGTGTATTTTTATATTAGCTTGGTGAAACTAAGTAAATTTTTGGCCATACACAAATTTAAAAGAATAAAATCATTTAACTAGATGACTGAAGGTAGACAACGTAAAGACAGATATCGACGCACTTCTCTAAGAAAAAAAAACTTATTTCTATGTTTGTGGTCTCGTCGGTTACCGAAAGCCGTAGGTTAGATAAAAAAGGGTACAGGGAACCAGAAAAATCAGGTAGCTTATCGAAAACATATCTGATAATAGAAATAGTAACCAGATTGCCTTATTCAATTAATCCTTCGAAACCCTAGTCGAAATCATTGGTAACTTAGACCGTTACCAAATACCGCGATTTTTCGACGACCACGGGAAATATAGGATGCTAGATAAAACGTTCACTTTGAAGTCATTTTCCTTACATTTAAGCTACAGATATTCTTTATAACGTGGCGACGTTACTATCTCAACCATCATCATTCGGCATAGTTACCGCTGAAAGATTGAACAAAAACGTTTGATTTCTCTACGTAATTTTACAAGTTGTTTTTTATTCATGAGGTTGAGTGCAGACTCCTAAGATTTTGTTATATGGTGACGACTATTTTGAATAACAGTATTCAACAGTATAACAACTGTAGGCGATTAAGGCCATTTTCTAATCAATTACTGGTAATATTTGTCTGTTTATTAATGTTAATTGGATGCCATGTTACTTGTCGCGGTTATAAATAATTTGAGTATAGATCGACGCGGTTTATACTTGTTAAGAACCTCTTTAGAAGGGTGGCGGTAGTAAAACTTTCTTGACCACCTTGATAAATTGCACCGTAGGAACGACTAAACCAGGTGTATATAATTATAGCGGGTACAAATGACACTCTTATTTAATTTGTTGTTAGGTTGCTTTTGGCATTAAAATTTTCCAGGGTAGGATTCGTTATTTCTATTTATTTCTAAACTTTTCACCATTTAGATTTATTTCATAAATCAAATATCGTTGCCTGAAATCTAAATACCCGTAACTATCTACTGAAATTAAAAAACGATACTTGAGTTTTCCTTTTAATCGCGCAAGATACCAATTACATTTATATTTTATCCTTTTTAGGTTTATCTTTTACCTTTATAGTTGCTAATATTTATAAGCTATAGTAGAATAATCAGTTCCTGACGTTTATGGCATATAAAAATTATATGTTACGCCAGATTTGTGATTATGCCGCGCTTTTAACACCTTAGCTTAACAACGTGCCGGCGTTACTCAATTTGCTATTAGTTTAAGCCCAATTTTCGTAAAATCTTTGCACGGCTGTAACTTTTTAACTATTGAGTGAAAATGATTTATTCCGACACTTTTCCTATTCAAATCGACCCTAAGGAACAGGAAAATCAGGTTTAAAACTAGCATAACCGACCGCTTAAGTTTTTGCATATTTTTCGATTTCCCGTTTTTAGGCGATAATTGGTCAAACAATAGATTTTAGCCAAAGTAGAAATATGTCGATGGTAGGGCTCATCCGACCCTTTCAAAGAAACCGGAGATTATGTTCCTAGCTCGTATAGAAATTAAATTATCCCACTTTAATTTTAAAAATACAACGCGTCAAGACTTTTCGAACAGAGTGTACAGTCTGTTACAAAAGTCTTCGACAAAGGGAGTTTTTGCATTTCTCTTAAATTTTCTCGAAACGTGTAAAAGATAGAAAAATGAAACCATAAGCAATTTTTAATACTTTTTTATTTCCTTTCACGTGGAGTTGTAGTATTTTGCTAAGTGATAATAGTTACGGCGGAAACGCCAGATGTCGTTTTTGACAACCTTTCAAATAATGGAGTTACGCACCTGAAACCGGCATTTTCGGATTCACGGTGGTTGATTCATTTTGAGAAAGTGTCGTTGCCATAGCTCTACCACCAACTGTTGAGGAGCTATAGCCGGTCGCAATTTTCGATTCCATTTGGGAAAAACTAACTGACGTCAAATATCATTTGTGGCATTCCCCCGATAATGCAGAGCGATTCAACAACAATTAATATTGTATAGGAAAAGATACGAGAATGGAAGCAATAAAAGTAGAAAATAGGTGTAGAAAATTTTTAGATTTAGTTAAGTACTTCAAAACTGTCCTGTGCATTCCCGTGGAAAATACAATTTCAGAAAGAAGTTTTAGTACTCTCAACAGAATTGAAACGCTTCTACGGACAACAATGGGCGATGTCCGACTTTCAAATCTGGCCATACTTTCGATTAATCGCGTCTTATCTAACTGCATAAAACACTATGTTAAAGTTTAATTAGTTGTCTAGCGACTTGCACAAAAATATGAGAATAAATAATAAAAACAAAGAAATCTAAAAGTGCACAAGATAATTTATTTAAAAAGAAAAATAACCCGACTAGTTTCGGATAGCGTTATTGGTCCATCATCCGGGGGAATGTTAGTGGTCGACGAGTTTTGAAAAACATCTAACCGTAGAATATCGTTTTTTGATTAAGTAACTTATAATCCAAAACATTTTATTTTACTCTTGCCATTAAGAATTTAAAGAATGAAGACAGAATATTTTGTATTTATGAGACTCAAAATTGTATTTCCATGTATATCAAAACACTTAAAACCAGAAGTACTTAGTATCATATAATAATATGTGATTGCAAGGAAAAAATTAAGTTAGGTGGGGTATCCAAATTATGATTTGCCAATTAGCGAAAAAATCCTGGTGGCGCTTCTGCTGCGTCCGATTCGTTGTAATAAACGATCTTAAATTCATCCATTATAGGTGTCATTAACGAGAGTGGGTGACGTATAGCCCCATAAAATGAAATCTAACAGCTCAATTAGTGAAAATAGTAATACTATTAAAAAGTCAAATATACAGTGCCTGATCCGACCCGGTAAAGCCTGACAAAATTATAGTGTTTGGAGAATTTTAGCTTCTAGAATTAAAAGTTAAATGGAATCTAGCCATGTGGTTATTCGACTATTTTCCAATTTTAAGTGACAATAATTTATTGAAGTTAAAATTAGTTTTAGACTTTATATATAACTCGAGTAATATTTGTATTGAATTGGTAATTTCTAATTAAATATGCTGAATGGCTATATGTTGCCACAATTAAACCGAGATGCTAATGTGTGAACTAAAACCTAAAAATGTATCGAAGATTTTGAAAAACTTTGAATTGTTTTACTTTCGAGCTAGCCAAAAAATTACTGATTTCCTTTCGGTGCAAATGAAGGATAAATAATTTCTCCGCTCAACCTAAGAGTTTATAGAAAGGATTTTCGTTCTTAAAAAGTCGGACTTTTCAAGGTTGAGATCACCGTTTTGTAAAGATCGGCCTCGGTATCCTTTTTCTATATAATTGTCATTATAATTCTACTGTTCGAGAAAACTGACTTGAAGTTATCCATTTTTGCACGCTTTATATTTGGACGCTCAGGTTAAGTTTGCATTATTTTGAGCTATCTTAGTATTTAATTGCCTACCACATTCATACGTTAAAATAGTAAACCAAGTTTGTTCGTTACTGACCAAAGTTGCACAGGTTTAATAACCGTGTAAATTTGCACTCTACTAACTTATTTTTATGCAAAAAACCAATTGGCACTGTTAAAAAGTAAATGTTTACTATTCCAATATAAATTTATCTGACAACGATGTGAATTTATTATTAAAACATCAGCTAGCATGTATTAAGGTTTATTAAGAACGTTTAGATTCTACGCCACATAATTTATTTAGCCTTTCTCTCAAAAAAGAACCCTTCACTTTTTCTAAGTATAAGTGCCATATGGAACCTTCTCAATTTTAATTAATATTTCAAGAAAACGTGATATTTCTGTTAAACTTGTAATTAAGTTCGTGCAACTTTAAATAAAATGAAATTCCGTGATTCAACACACCGTAGAAATTTGAACATTTTGTGGATTTTTTATAATTGTGGCAATAGCACCTAATAAATTAAACAAATCCACAGAAAAGGTTTTTCTTTTGTAAATTTTTAAGTGGCGCCCTGGTTAAGCACGTGCGTCTTAATAAACAAAATAGCGTCTGAGTAGGGTGCTTTCGTTCAATAAAGAATATAAAAGTAATTAACTTACTGAAGCGAATCAGAGCGTATTACTGTTTTAATCCATATTTGGCAGTGCGGAAAAGGTTCTGAAATTAAACCATTGTAATGAAGGGAGAAAAGTTTACTAATTCAAATGACAAATTTATTAAGTACCGTGCCCTTCTTGTTGCATCGAAGCTCTTACCACAAATTATCTTACTTCTACGAGTCTACGAGCTCGTGATACAGTCGTTTGATATTATCAAGCACGTTCTCTTCGCGAGTGCAAAGATTCTTCTAATAAAGCTTTATCTTGTGACGTTAGTAAATTGTTATAAAAGTTTACTTTTAAATTATTTTAATTTATATAAACTTTGAGGATGTATTTGTATATTCCGAGAATGACAATGTTGATACTATTTTAAGCGTTGCTCCCCATCCCCCTCATACTGAAAAACAAAGCTCTGTCAAAGATTCAATTTTACGCATTTTAAGAACGACCATCAATCATGATTGAAAAATCAATTTCAAAGAAAAGCACTTTAAAATTTGAAATCTATTTCTTTGAGGAGCTGCTTATTAACTAGATTGTACTATTAACAGCGTTACTTTCCATCCCCTTATTCCTCTAAAAGTCAACTCCTTTTCCTTCAAAAAATCAAACGATGCTAATATATCATTGGTTTTGTAACATTTACGCCTTACGACACAATTTTAGGGCACACCAGTGACGTTTTCTTCCACCCAATGGTGCCCGGGGAAATACAACCATTATGCCAACTTAATTTATCATTCAAGTCATTATGTAAATGTTAAATTCTTGGTTCCAAATAGATTATTAATATTAATAATTTTTAAGTTAACACCCTATAAAATTCAATACTTTTTATTTTTATCGGAAAGAAGTGAAAGGTTTTCTCAAATGAAACACTCAAATAACACGGATGAATTGGTTTCTACACACAATCCTAATGATTTGTGTGTATTAGTTTCACGTACACAGTTTGAAAAAAGGGTCGTGCTAGAGGGCTTGGGTTCGAAACGCGTCCGTTGCAATCGCCGAAATTTGTTATAAAGTCGTAAATTAAATTAATTAATTTTAATTTAAACACTTCCTAGGATTTGTATTTATAGATTAAAGGGTTTAAAGAGAGTTTAAATATAAACCGTGTTGTGTCGATTGTCTGTATATACGGGGTTTTGTTGCAAACCCTAGGAAGTTTTTAAAGGGTTTCTAATGGTTCAATTTATAATCATAAAAGTGCTCATTTTTAAGCCTTGTGGGTTTGAAAATTTCCGTTAAATGGTCTTGGAGGGTTTGAATTTGTGGAATTTTTTTTAACAACCTTGGGGGTTTATAATCAAACCCTTTTTTCTAACAGTGTAGCCGTTGCTGTTGCCGCCGATGCCGATGCCGCCGATGCCACCGTGTCGCGCATATCTCTTCAACGGTTAGGGCCAGAAGAGTCAATGATATCTCGTTCGAGTGTACATATATGACCATTGATAGCCTTTCATACATTTTTGAAATCGAAGCCCAAGAAGTTAGGCATTTGCCCAATTTACCGTTTTCGGTAGTTTGGCTTTGTGTGGTTGGTATTTTGTTAAACATTAAGTCCGGTAACGTTAAAAAAATAATATTGGATAGGTTAAGATTTAGCGGACCTACAACTTCGGATATATCAGTAAATATTAATGTTAAGTATGGTTTTCGGGGTAATTTAAGGGACCCCAATTTTCGTGGTTTTATATTTTTGAATAGCTGTGGTTTCCATATAACCTAGAATTGCAATTACGTTGCTAAATTTTAATTCAATGTAAGGTTTTTTGGGCAGCGTATACGTACCCCCTCAACTTTCAACATTGGAAACACGAGTGGTTATAGAAACTGTACGCGAATTTCTCTCTGGCATTTTCCAATGCCGTTCTAATATGACCCAAAGTAACAAATAATTGTTACACTAATATGACCGATAGTAACAAATAAATGTGACGCTTATCGGAGGCCGTTCTAATATGAGCAAAAGTAACAAATAAGTGTGACACTTATATTTCCGCCTGAAAGTCGGCATAACGTTCCTTAATTTTAGCTCGATTTTCATGAAGGTTATATTTTTTAATAGCTGTGGTTTCCATATAACCTAGAATTGCAATTACGTTGCTTAAATTAATTCTTAGTAAGTTCATAAGTATGGACGTGGATATATATTGGTTATGTACATCTCAAACAAACTTAACACATCAGGAGGATTGTGAGTATTCAGACGGTCGTACGTCTTGTGAATTATGTCGTAAAATTAAAAACCAACGAAACCAAATCACGATACTTCAGATAAAAGAAAAGCTTAACAACTTTCAAGATATGTACGGCAAGTAAATTATCACTAATAGAATTATTAACCAAATTATGGATTTGGTTTGTTTGAAAGAGCTCTGATACTATAGAAACTAAACACGGTGACTGAAAAAGCAAACAAATAATTATTGTAATAAAACTATTTAAAATTACTCATTCAAACGTTCGTTCTTTGTTTTCTTTTTTAGGTCTGATACGCGAGGGCTAATAGGAAAATTAAATTTTTGTAGAGATACATTAAATTTAAATACTAATCCTGGTTTTCAATTTTCTTAAGAAATCGCACCTTACGAAACGAGATTTTGATTTTATAAATTTCAAACCTTGTTGGATAAAGTTTCAATCCAAAATATTATCAAATAAAATATTAATAATAAAGATAAATTCAACTTAATTCAAATTTGATCAAAAATATTTCATCCAACCTTAATTGTATTCAAAGTGAATGTACATCAGGGCGAAGTGGTTTTGTCCGAAATGATGTATTTATCAATACACTGCTCTTCTTACATCATTCTAATTTCTTTTTAATAAAACTACTAAAATTTGTCCATTTAGTTTTAAGACATTTTAAGTTTTACAGCTTATAGTAAAAATTGGAAATTTCGACATTTTCAGATATACGAGCTATGGGTGATTCAAGAGCAGTTAATTTGGGCATATTAGAAGTAAGTTGCGAATATCAAGTCCTGAAATCTGGTTCAAATGTAGTTAGAGATTATATTTTTAATTGTAAAGAATCATTTCGGAAGCTGAGAATATTTAGCAAGAACAAAATTGGTTCTGCTTTGTTATCGAAAACTGTAAACATAGATGAACAAATGATAGTAGATATCTAAAGCAAACGAAGTTCCTCTATGAAGAATACGAGTGTGTCATGAGCTAATTAAGGCTGCACATGCCTCTAATATAGCTTCGTAACAACTGTAAGAAACCCAAATTTAAAATAAAAACGTATTTGGTTTCTATTTCATTCTAGGGATCAACTATTTTAAAAGGAGTTAGCCAAATGTATGCTCTCGCTGCCGCAGCATTCAGAAGACTATTCAAAATAAGGTTTGTCCTTTCTATTACTCAAATTATCTAAAGTTATTAAAATAAAGTAAATAATAGTATTTAATTGCTATTATTACTTTAATTTTTCGAATCGATTGAATTGCCACTCTAATTTTTTTATTCTAGTGTGAAGTTAGTTGAGGTTACGGAAGAAAAATTAACCTTGAATATAAATGAAAGTAAGTAATTTAAGTTCTCAAATAAGATTATTGAAACAATAGATATACAGGGCATTTCAAAAGTTTATGCAAAAATTGTAAGGAGTTGTAGGGAGTGAGTTGAGAAGTTGGCCAGTTTTCCCACGACGAGATAAAACAAAACGGCAGAGAGCTTCAAAGTGTGGCCTACTCTCCCGTAGAAGTAGGCTGCAGCAAACACAAAACCTAGATTCACAGAAATGTGGCAATTAAGGTTTGGGTTCCCGTGTAAACAAATCAAGCGTTAAAAAGTAAACATAAAAAGTATTTAAAGTTGAGATGGACTGCGGTTTCTCATCACCTTCCAACTGCAACAATGAAGTTAACTTCGGAAGAACTTGCGGAAATTAAATTAGTGTATGGAACAGCGGATGTCAATGCTTTGGCTGTTCAACGTCTCTACCAGGAAAGGTACCCGAACTGGCGCATCCCCGTCTAACCAAGGTCCATCGTCCATTACCTGAGACAGGCACATTCTAGGTACGTTACTTAAATTTTTACTTGATTTTTTTCGCGACTGGTTCGTTATAAACGAATTGTTCATTTTACAGAACAGGAACGAAGTAGGTCAACCACGGGTTGCCCGCAACGTTCAGTTGGAAGAAGAGGTGCTAGAGGCTTTCAACGACAACCCGTCAACAAGCACACGTTCTGTAGGACGCAGTCATTCGTCCGTTTGGAGGGCCATGCACGATAATCTTCAGTAACCTTTTCACAGACAGATAGTCCAAGCGTTAAATCCGGGTTGACCATTGCGAATGGACTTCACACGGTGGTTCTTGGAGCTTTCAGAACAAGATGTATTGTTTCCTAAAAGAGTCTTTTTCACTGACGAAGCTATTTTCGAAAGGAAAAGCGTATTCAAAACCTACAACCAGCGTATTTTATTATCCTTCTCACAGTCCATAGGTGGTTTCTTCTAACTTAACTTATCGTATATACTATTCTCCACCACACTCCCCCCTTTTCGGCTTTCCGTTGCTATATGCAACGCGTTTTGAAATATTTAATGTTTAGGCTTAGTTTCTCTTTTCGATTTGATAGTCGCCAGCCAGATTTCCCGCACGGTACTGATGAGTTCCAAATAGAACGAAACCGGTCTACCGTTGGAATTTTTGGCTATTTTATTTATTTTTAATTTAGTTTTTTACTCGAAGATCTATTTGATCCGAGTTTCGCGTTGCTCGAAGACCTATCGGTACGAGTTATTAGTAAATTTTTAAATTTCTTCAAATTTGTTTAGGATTTAGCTATATTATCCCTTTTAATTATGGACTTTTCTACTTTTTCGCGTATTTTATTACGTTTACACGTGGTTTTCAGGGGTGATTCTCGGTTAACATGTAGGCTGGAATAGTTAGAAACGTCTTGTTTGGCCCTTTCATGTTGCCGCAATGATTAACTGGGATGTAGTACCTGGTTTTCCTGGAAGATGTCTTTCCTAATCTTCTGGACGAAGTACCACTCGCGAATATGCGACGAATGGGGTTGGCAGAACGACTGTGCTCCGTCTCACTATGCCTTGGCGGTCTGGGAAATACTGAACCAGCGATATCCACGCACATCGTTATATATTAAAATATAATATATTTTAACTTTTACATTTATGAGAAACATTATTATTCTAAGTTATTTTCGATTTGAAAAACATAGTATTAGTAAATAGAAACCATCATTTTTAATTTCTGTCAAATGGTCTTTTTTTACAGTATCACGAATAGATGATTCTATAAATAATTGTTTTTCTACGTTACTAGCTACAGTTATTGAAGATAGAGAGCACCCGCTCGACTCGTTTATGATTTATAATTTTAATTCCGCGCGCGAAACGGGTGTGCCAATAAATTACTAAAAAGCTTAAGCCCGTGTCGTGGAGAAAAACCTTTTATACTTTAATTTAGTAAAGTGGCTTACTCAGGGACGGGGCGGGAGGTGTGATAGTGGTTGAGTGATCCTTGCCACAAAAATATATTTAATTTAATCCAACTCTTCTATACCAGCCTTCCATCAACCCAGCCTAAACACTCCCTGTTGAATTATTTCTGGGTGGGTACTGATTTGACACGCAACAGGTCATCGCAGCCGCGTTTTTAAATGAAAATAAGAATTGACTTCAGCCTTGTCCCTCAAACGATTTGATCACTCCGGCAGCCATCAAACCTTCATTCTGGTTAACTTTCCACAGTGTTTCAAAGAGCCCTAATTTTGGCAAAATTTAAAAAATGGTCTGTTACAAATAATGTGTACATTTTTATTATAAGGAAATACTTGAGAGTGACGAAGCATCAAACGTTTTTAGCCGTGACCCCTAGCGGTGAATTTCTTTCCCTGGATGAGCACAGGGTTTTTCTTGTTGTCATTCGATGGATCTTAGCGAATTTAGAACGTGGAAATAATTCGAAATCATAAGTCATTTCAAACAATAGCTACAACTAGTTTAAAGGTTGGAAAAATCCATTTTGTAGCATGTTAACACGCGATTTATTCCGAGAGACGCGAGTAGATAATTATAATTCTTTCAACGCTTTTGAGTAAACTTTAAAATTAGTTCTTTAATTATTTTATTAAGTTTCCCTTTGCAACCAATTATTTAAAAATTAATAATTCCTAGCGAAAATTTTTCTAAAAATTGTAGCGCTAGGTATCCCTTTTCAATAATACGAATTTGAAATTTGGAATAACTGAAAACTACATTCGTCGAACAAAGACTCGGGGAAACTTTCTCTATTAGGGTGAGCGATATAATTTTAAAGGTTGTCTAAGTGATTTATTAATGATAAATTAAGGTCAGTTATGGTGTCTAGGGAAAGCTGAAAATATAAATTACAACTGGTTGAGGTTTGCCATGGAAATAAAACAGTTAATAATCACACTAACACAGATAAAAGAAAATAAAAGCATTACCATTACAAATTAGATTACTATAGACATTGAATATTAGAGAATCGACTACCTACGTCATAGACAGATCAAGGAAAGGTCCCGTCAACGGGTAACTTAAGATATGCGGGTCAATATGGCCCAATGAACATATGACAAGATTAAAATACTAACTATTGTAAAATAAAAATATAAAGAAAGATTTTCCTACATTGTCCAATTGATGCCGTGTAGCGCCGGTGGCAACGATCCAAAGATTCGTTTTTGGGGGCGATGTTTGCTGAGCGGGTCCGATATGAGGTCGCACATGGCACGATGATACTCGAAGTCCCCGATTTCACGAACACATATTCCGAGCATGGTCCTTGGTAACCTTCTCTGAGTCATTTGTTCTGTCTATCTCCTCGAAAAAAAATGGTTTTTTACACACAATCCTAAGGATTTATGTGTATTAGTCACACGTACAGTGTAGCCGGTGCCACCGTGTCACGCATATCTCTTCAACGGCTAAGGCTAGTAGAGTCAATGATATCTCGTTCGATAGCCTTTCATAAAGTTTTTAAATTGAAGCCCTAGAAGTTTGGCATTTGCTCAATTTACTATTTTCGGTGGTTTCGCTTTATGTGGTACATATTTTACTTAAAATTAAGTCCAATAATGTTAAAAAAAATATTATTGGATTGGTTAGGATTCAGCGGACCTACAACTTCGGTTATATCAGTAAATATTATATTTAAGTATAGATTTCAGGGTAATTTACGGGACCCCAATTTTCATGGTTTTTTATTTTCACCTAAAAATCTACATACAGTTCCTTAATTTAAATGCGATCTTCATGAAAGTTATATTTTTGAATAGCTGTGGTTTACATATAACCTAAAGTTGCAAATACGTTCCTTAATTTTAATTCTAAGTAAGGTTTTTGGGCAGCGTATACTGACCGATTCTGAAACAAAATCCCCCCGGACAAAATCCCCCCCCCTCGGGACAAAATCCCCCCAAAACTAAGAAAACACGAAAGTGTAGTATCTGCTCTCGGCATTTTGGCTAAAATCAAAGTGTAGTATCTGTTCACATGTAATACTACATAAACGCTGATCTCAGTCTCTGTAATACTACATAAGCTTTTAAGCTGTAAACAGATACTACACTTTGATCTTGATGGGGGATTTTGTCAAGGGGGATTTTGTCTCATTACCATTTTCTTCGGATAACCCATGAAACCGGTGCCTACGCGCCCGCGCCGCGTCTGGCTAACCTAACCGTAGCGCGCTCCGCGCGCTAGCCTTGATATAACTACCTCTATATAAAATCGTTTTCCCTATGATCATTCGAGTATTTCGTCCGGCAACGGGGAGATTTTGTCCGGGGGAATTTTTTAGGGGGATGTTGTCCGGGGAGATTTTGTCTCATTACTATACTGACCCCCGCAATTTCCAACATTGTAAATCCGCGTGTTTATAGAGGTCTACGCAGCCATTTTCCTCTAGCGTTTTTCAAGGCCATTCAGAGTGCGCCGCGCTTTCAAAGTATGACGAGAAGTAACAATTAAAGGAAAAGTCCAGGTTGGGTAAAACTTGGGTCTATTTGAAAGATCATGTTTAAATATACTAAAAAATATCAGTCCTAAAATTGTATCTTTTTTTAATGACGATAAATTCATTTTTAAACGAGCGAAATTTACCGCCAAGCGAGCTGCCATTTTCTTTCGCCTTCCCTCCGCAGACCGCACGCGGAGCAAGCGCGCGCGGGGAACAGAGCGCTGTTAAAGCCTGTTATAGTGCGAACAGCGCGTGATTAAAGTCCTAAAACGTCACCCCGAAACAAAAAATGGCAGATCGCTTGGCGGTAAATTTCGCTCGTTAAAAAAATAATTTCTCGTCATTAAAAAAGATACAATTTTAGGACTGATATTTTTGAGTTTATTTAAACATGATCTTTCAAATAGACCCAAGTTTTACCAAACCTGGACTTTTCCTTTAAGTATGACACTGATCGACCTAGTTTTCGGCGTATGACTAGAAGTAATAAGTGTGACTCTCAACGTAACAAAGAAGTGTGATCAGAAGTAACAAATAAGTATGAAACTGATCGAACTAGTCTTTGTCGTATAACCAGAAAAAATAAGTGTGACACTGAAAAATTACAGCAGCTCGTTCAACTCAGTTATTTTATTGTGATTCCCTGAAATAATTTCCTTTATCAGAACTAATTAGCACTATAATTAATTTGGCCTGGTTTGTTAATCGAAGAAAACATTGAAAAATAAGTTAATTATATTAAAATTTGTTGGATTTCCCCGGCTCAAACTGTTAATAAGAAACCGCACTACGCCTTGCAGTCTAGTTTATTCAAAATCACTATTAAATCAATAAAAACGTAAATTTTTGCTTACAAACGTTAAACCAGCTGCAGCTGAGCAAACATGGTTTATTGTCCTGTAGAGGACGACAAACTTTCAATATTATCATATGAATATAACCTCGCTACACTATTATGATTATATAATCGTTGATATTGTTGATATAAAAAAGATAAAATTATCGCATGAAGTGTTTTCCTAATAAAAAATTTATAATATACTTTGAATATTTTTTATTATAACGCATGTGTTAAACAACTCTTAAGTCTCATTGTTTATTAAGTCCTCCACAGTGAAGTTTCCAAAATTATATCCTTGCACAGGTCCAAAGAGAAACTTTTAGGGTTTTTTCTTGTCTCATATTTTACACTTAACAGGTTTATATAGTATGCTTTTCTAAACCGTGAATTGGTTTTAGGTGGTGTGATTACACGGTTTTGGGTGCTTTATGCTCTGTTTTGGCTACTTTACTACACTGTTTGTGGTACTAAACTACTTTCTTCAGGGTTCTTAACTACTTCCTACAGGTTTGTAATAACTTCTATCCGATTCCCTTTAGTTTGTACTATTACACTACTCCTTTAAGTGTTCTTCAATACTCTCTTTAAAGTGTGAAACTTTCCACTTCAGGGTACTAGACTACTTTCTTAAAAGTTTACACCCTACTCGGTGTGAAACATATTATTTACGGACTAAAATTTGGAACAAAGAACATTTAAGAGTGTATATATTATATCTAAAGAATGTTTATTTATATATTTAAGAAACTTCTATAATATTTGATAACAGTGTCTTTTAAAAGTGTTAATGCACTGTGACCCTAGTTTGAAAAGTTACTTTTAAATTTTTAGTTTCGTTTAATATTTTACGCTAGTCGCTCAATATTAATAGAGGAGTACTTAACAATACCCGGAAAACACCTGTTTTTCTTCTTCCTTTGTGAATTAGTTCCTCTTTTTCATAACAAAAACAGCTGTTTGTAATATATTTTACAGCTCTAACGAATTAAATGTTGGAAGAATTGTTGTGTTCTATAACAATAGAATATTAATTAAGGTAAGTAAACAGCCTATAAACCACAAATGATATATTCGTAAGAGAACATTCGAATGTATAAAAACTTCGCTTCCGTGCTCGTTAAAATCATTTAGAAAATAAAATGCTGCCATATCATTGCAAATGTATTTTTCTGTTGATTTTAGTGTCTGTAATCCAAGTGTATTTAGCAGATGAAGAAGGACACGAATATGACGAAGATCTGCTAGCTATATCGCAGGCATATTGTGGTAAGATTATTTTTAACTATTACTTTCCGAGTACGACCAGAAGTATTATACCCGTCCATTTCGAGAGGGGTAGGCCTAACCATCGAGGTAGTTTACAATGCTACCGATTAACTCGAAAAACGGCAAAACAGACACAACATCACGGCTCTAAATTGATCTCACTTAAATGTAGTAGAGATATTAATTTTGGTATACTATTATGGAGTCTGCCAGTGTATGTTTTAAGGAAATTTCGTAAACAATACACTTGGTACTGCGTTCTTCAGTAAAAAGAGACAACGTAAAGCTGCTGTCTTAGGGTACAATCTAAAAGCCCAATAGGGCTTCCTTTTGCTTTTTCATTCATCGAGGGCCCTAAATTTACTTAAATATGTATGAAATAACCAAGACCAAGTGATTTTAAATCTTTTACCTTAACATTATAATATAATTAAATCAGTATAAAGGCAAAAATTCTGCCATAACGGGCGGCATTTAACACTTTTGTTAATTGATACGAAAATGGGGTTTGATTTGAATTAACGTGCGTAAAAATATTGTCAAAATATTTATACTGTAAATTTCAACAATTGTTACTCATAGTAGCTAAAGTATAAGTTACCTTCATATTATCCTCAACGTTATATAAAATGTAATATCTCCTAAAGTTGGTTGTTGTGAAGTTGTTTGGAAATGAAATCATTTCAACATCAATTTATACCATGGCCCAAAAATTGCTTTGGAAAGAACATCGCACCTTTTCAATTGGAAATGGCTTTCTACTGATTTATTTCAAATTTAAATGTTGTTCGGCCTCGTCAAAGGACCAAAATTATCCATTGTCAATATTCTCTAGCTCTTATGCTTTGTTAATTACCAGGAGTCAAAGTCGGACAAAACTTAGTATACACTGGTTAAATATATTGGATCGCGTTGCAGTCTGCGCGTCGCTGGTTCAGGTTGACTGACATATTATTAACTTTTCCATATTTAAAAAACCAAACTACGTTCCGTATTTTTCGTTCGAGTAAACTTATTGTTCAATGAATTGGCGTACGTGAACTTATTGGTCAATATGTTCCTTAAGTCATTATCCATTTATCTGGTGGTCACCGCCCGAACATTGATACGAAACCAATCGAGCGATTAATAATTTATATTCACTGAATGCAAATCTTGTAATCGAGTAGCAATGGTGGCTACACGAGTGCTAGAAATATCGCTTTTTAAAAACATTACTTCATAGCGAAGCCTATCAAATGCGTATTTTAAACGATGAATATTATATCGAAGCGAAAGAAACGTGTTTTTATTGACAAAAAATGGTATTTTTAGAACAATCTGACAGAAATCCGCTATAGCGGCGAATAAAATTGGTTTGTTAGCTACCTTTTCTCAAACCCTTAATGACTAGTTTTAGCCTTTCTCTAGTTATTTTCGCACTTTAGATTTTTACTGACGTTATTTTTCAGAAGCGAACGATTTTTTGTGGTTTTTTCAATCTTGTTTGAATCAAAAGCGAATGACGAGTAAGGTAAGCAAGCTAACTTAACACAGACCTTACTAGATTTATAATTTCAAAAGTGATCGGAGGAAATTTTTTCTCAAACAAATTAGTAGATACGGCCCTTAAGAAAGATATTTGTTCCATTCTGATGAGACACAAACGGAAGAAACGAAAATAAAATAAAAATAGTCGCAATCTGTTGCCAATTTTCGCAACTAAAATAATCTGGAACTGACCCAGCTTTCATTCCTTTGTTACATAATACGAATATATTATTAACAGACCACTTTTAAAATATTTGAAAGGGTTCCTTTTAAATATTTTTTAAAATACATAAGACTCAGAGCTTAATTGAATGGAAACTTTCACAAAAGCCAAATATTCTCAATTTATAACAATTTCTACATTTTTGAGAAATGGTTTATCAATAATGTTAAATATAAACTTAAATATTTATAAGCTATATATTGATATTTTGAAAAATATATAAAATATTAAAATCAATATATTTGAAATAAGTTAGTTAATAGAACTACCTAATGTTTCGTATTCCGTTCAAGGGAGGGCCCTCTAGGACCACAAAGTTAAGAAATGGGGCATAATAAGTTCTACCTGGCGAAGATATTTTTGGGCTTTTACTGCCATATTAAAATTTATAACTGAATTTGGTTATTTCATTTCGTTAGACATAGGCCTAATGAAAATATCAATAGGCAGATTAATATCTACATTTTTAAAAAGCGGTAAAATGGCCCCATTTGAAGATTTCACGTGCCTACGAAGGTATATGTTTAATTTAAAAAGTGTGTTTTTCAAATTTGAGATAAAAAATTCATTATTTTATTTGAAAGCTCTTTTTTCCGTCTTTCGTAACATTTTTTAAATTGGAATATCTAAAATTCGCTTAAAAAAAGCAACCAATTTATAAAATTGCATTAGATTTCAAGCTTGTCTTAGACGTTGTTATTAATGACAGGAACAGAGAAAGACAAAACATATTTCTCTTAAGTGCGAACGAAGCCTATATTATCCCTGCAAAGCGTAAGGCCAATGATATTTTAGCAAACATCAATTTCAAAATAATTTTATCCGAAAGCGTTATCATCTCGCTCTAGAGTTCTACTCTTACACTTGATGAAAAATTGGAATACCTCCTTCTGAGTTCTATTCCCACTGGTTAAATGGGTTTTCCTTTAAGCTCTCCCTTACGAAAAAAGTTATAATAAAATCTTAAGAATTTTTTAACGGTGAACTTTGGAATATGGGGAACATGGCCCCTTTTTCCCAAGAACGTTCTTAAGAAATGTTTCAAATAAATTCTTAAAAAACCTAAAGAATGTGTTTTTAAAAACATATATTCTAAAGAATACCATAAAATTATCTTAACATTTCCCAAAGAATTCCCTTAACATTTCCCAAAATATTTCCCAAAGAATTTCATTAAAATTTCCCAATAATTTAAGACAAAAATTAATGATACAGAATAATGTTTTTAATTTTGGATTTTGTTTGCGGAATTTCAAAATATTTTATCTAAGTTTAGATTTAATTTAAAAGAAGTAAAACTCAACCAACTGATAATTGATTTTATATCAAATGTTTTTTGTTAAACTTTAAATGCTTATTAGATATTTCAACTCAATAAAATGATTTATTATTTATATAACAAGATCTGGTTATATTTGTGCAGGTCATTTTCCCTACGTCTCAAAAAGTTTAATATTGGCCCTTGTCTTTCGAAAAATAGTAATATAATACAACTTAAATTCTTTCACAACTTTCGTTAATGTATTTTTAAGTGTTTCTAAGACTACTTTTGCAAGTTTAACCAAATGCTTCTATAAAATTCCGTTCATTTTTCATAAACTTTTAACAGACTGATTTACCCAATATTTCTCTAATAGTTGTCTCTCAAAATTTTATTTTCTTTAGAAATCTTAAGAAATAGTTTCACAATATATTCCAAGGCAATTTCTCACAAAACTTCCCTTTAACTTCCCAAAGAGTTCTTAAGGTAATATTTATAAACGTCATACCCCATATTCTACTTAAAGTTCCGTAGGACTTTCGTAAGATTTCTTGAGACATTTTTTGTTAAAGCTTCACTTTCCTCATTTCATAAAACAGGCTGAGGTTAACGATAATAGTAAGTGTAGTTTGCTGCTGGCCTGCATGGCATAAAGTACTTTTCACCACCATCCTATGCAAATTACCCCGACATAGGTTTTTGTGGTTTCTTGGGTATAAGCTTAGCTGAATATTATTATTTTATTATCTTTTAAAAATGAAAACTAAACTTGTTGTTGAACGAAAATAATTTTCATCCGATATTTGGTTAAAAAAAATTATTTTATCGTGCAATAAATATTCAATTGAAGAGAAAGGTTGCAATGCAGTTGCAAATTCACTAATAGCTTATCATTTATAAGTATGCGCTTTAAAATAACACTATCCTAACCATGATTATTATTATTATTATTACGTGCTCTTTTGACGCAGGGAGTTTCAGTACCAGTAAGCTGCAAAACTAAAATTGGATACAAAATGGATAATAACGGATTGTGCAAAGCTCTGAACACAACAGATAAGAAGGTACCGTTTTTATAGATAGAACCATAAGTGGTATGATAGAACTCTCTGAAATCCCGAAAACAAAATAAAGAAAGTTACCTTTTTTATTATTGTTTCAAATTAATCATTGGCTATCTCCTTCAATTAGTTAAAGATGAGCTCCTGAAATTTTAATTTTGAAGGTTGAAATCGATACGATCATAGTAAAAAATCTTTATTGTACATTTTAGAAATAATCATTTTGTACATCAATATCACCATCAGCATTTACTAAAGTACAGCCACATATCAGCTTTGGCTTCTGCAGCATGAGGATTTTAGTCGCCAATGCAATTCTTTGAGATTCATATCTATTATGTTTCTTCCTTAACTTGAATCTAACTTGAAATTAAATCGGGAATATTAAATGCGGATAATTCACTGAGCTTCAGAAATGAATTTACTTGAACAGGAATCCATACCACTACTCGGAATGCTTATCCTTTCGTATCGCGTATGGTAAGAACACTGTGATGGCTTTGGAGAGAGAAAAAGTCCCCTTGGTGCGCGCTCTCCTTTCGCGTAGTGGTTTGTTAACTTAACAAAGTTTCGCCAAAAAACCGTCAGAAACGTTGAGACGAAAATCTACCGCGATAAGCATTCCACGTAGAGAAATGAATTCCTGACTATAGTTTACTTGGGATTTAACTGGAAAACGTGTAGTGTTGGTTTTGTCATATCTCGTCAAGTGACTGAGGCGTAAGAATGGCTCAGTTTGATTCTACAATGGCTGATTCTTTCGCATTACTTTTGATAATGCAAGATAAATTCCAATACAAATGTTTATAAAGTCAGCAAAAAACATAAGCCGCCGACCATAAACGGCAAAATTGGGGAAATATTAGAAGCAGAGAGGCGTGGTCAATCACTTGCTTGAAAGAACACGTGCCAAATATTCTCCGTAAAAATAAACACATTCTTGTTTTTACCAGCTAACCCTAAAAACCTTCATTTTTCAAACTCTTCACAGAAAGAACTCCTCGAATGTGAGCTAAGCGACTATAAATCTAAATTAAAAAAATTTCCAGAGGAATTGAAAATCATTCGCTCAGCAGCAGAGGTAAGTCTAATTTGTCAAAATATAATTGATTGAGTTGGTTTCCCTTATACCTTGGACGAAAATGTAAAAAATCAATTTTAAAACAGTGAACGAAGAATAAAATTTGAATACTGCGCGACAATAATCGCTCAAGTTCAAGGCAGTTAGAATAACTTTCAAGTGAAAAATTTAATAATAACTTACAATTGAGAAATTCTACAGTTTTAGATTTTAATATTTCGAAATATACAAAATAATTTAAAATAACTTTTACCAATTACCGAGCGAGTAAATCAAACTATGATTCAAAACGATACGCCTTAAATATTTTCTGCTAAAATAAAAAAAATCATTTTAAAAGTAGCAAACGTCGTTGAGACGATATGGCTTTGGTGGCAATGAGAACGGATTTCAGTTTTATTTTGGGGCTTACATGTTTTAAGCCAATAGACTTTGAACTGAAATAAAATTTAAATTAATTTTTTTTTCAATTTTTCAATAACGTTTTTTGAGTTTCGAAATTTAATTTATTATTATCAACTATTTAATTTTAATCGTTTTATGTTTGTCTGTCACGGTGTTTCTCTTAATATTATCGTTCTGCCCATTTGCCCAAAAGTGCCCTAACTTTTCGAAATTTATTTAACTTTATAAATTCATGTTAATCTTGCGCCGTTCATTTTAAAATAATTGTATTTTAATTTATTTTTATTAAGGAGTGCCTGGGGCAGTTGAAGAAGTCAGGTAAATAAAATCATCGCTTTTAATTAGCATTGTTAGCGTTTTCAATAAAAAATTAACAATTAAATTTTAGCTAAGTTATAAAAATTCTAACAAAACAATTCTAATTAAATTCGACTTATAAAACAAAATTGCCACATATAGTTTTATTTTATTTTTGGAAAGTGTCAATTCACTTCAATATTAGTAATATTATAAATAATATAGGAGAAAGCAGTTGCATATTATATTTATAAATTGTTATTCGTTTAAACAATTGCAAAGGTTATGTTCCAAACACTTATAAAATACTTCCAATTAAATCTAATCATAGTTAGCTAGCTAAATGGTTATTTTTGTTTTCCTTATATGGCATTATGCATAAAATCCTTCATTAAGCAAATCTAGTATAGTATTAATGTTCTGTACTTCTAAACTAATTACTTCACTTATTGGTGAAGCCACAAGAGCATATTTCAATGAATATTATCAGAATCTTTATCAATTCCAAAGCCTTGAGTTTCAAAATAAAATTTGAGACCAACAAATAATTTCATAGAACGTTTAACGAAACGTTGCGCATGGTTCCAATATTAATAACTCAAAAATTATCAAAGTTGTTGTAAGAACAACTTGGTACAATTTCAGTAACCTATAAGTAAACGTATTTTTATTCTAAACTTAAGTAGTAAGACTTCATCTAATCAGATATAACCATAATTTAGAAAATAACCTATTTTCATTTTCCATTATTTTTATTTTTGAGGCCTAAGAGCTATTGATTTAAAATTATTAGGACAATTTAATTTACTTAAGCTCATTTTTAAATTTTCACGAAAAGGCCTTAAAGATATATGTTAATCAAATACAATCACTAATAAGCTGCTCTCCGCTCAAGATTCTCAAAACACGCCATTAGAAGGCCCAATCTTAAGAAAGATGGTCAATTGCTGCGGTTTTTAACAGCGTTCTCAAGTTCAACAGCGACGGTCGTCCTTTAGTTGTAACCGACAGAACAATTTTAATTTTACTGGCCTTTTTCTGAAAATTTAACGTCCTTAAAGTAGAAATCGCTTCTCCAAAATCAACTAACCTTGTTAATATAATAATAATGCGAATGTTTTCATTGTCTCTAGATCTAGGTTAACTGCAAGGCGTTGAAGACAACCATTCATGCCGGCTTTAGTTTCATTTATTTTCAATATTGAATAAACGACATTGTCGAAAATTTTGTTAAACTAATAGAATAAGGGCTCTTAACCATGAATATTATTGAAAACAATTAACTGGATTGTTTTAAATTAAAAATAAAATAAAATATAATTATCGAATCAGTTCCAACACTCTCGCTTCGCCTTTAAATTATTGTTCATGGTTTTAAACAATGCCACACTTTAATTCTTGTTTTTAATATTAGCTTGGGAGCTTTCAAATTTTATTTATAAATATATGCTTTGATTAATTTACTATTTCTTTCTTACAAAAATTCCACTTAAAATTTTCAAAATGTGTCTTTGTACAAAATGCGTCAGAAAATTTCATCCCCAATCAGAGCATAACTAACATATGCCGGTAGAGCTCTAAAACCATTAAGCACTTTGTACAGAATTTAACCATACATTTATATTTTAATGGTGATCTTTCAAGAAACTTATTGCATATATTATCCACCTTTGTTCGCATTTTTTTTATTTTTTAAGCAATACCTTTGTAATTAAAGATGTGTACTTCTATTTGGATTTTATATTATTAAATTAAAAATCAAAATTGTTTTATTAATCATTTCCAATTTAATATTTATTTATTTATTAATTCATACTTTAACGTCAGTATTTCAAAACTACGAAACTGAAGTTTCGTTGTATTTATTAAACGATTCATTTCATTTTATTTAAAAAAAATCAAAATGGTAAAATTAAATCAGTTTGTTGTCAACTTCGTCAGCTGAGGACCAATAGAACCGATTCCCCGATTCGCAGCTGATTTCAGTTCCTAAACCCGAAAATGTTTAAAAAATCAGTGACCAAGTTCCCCACCAAGGGAAGGACAAGGAACAGATGTCATATATTCTTCTCTTGAAACGCCTTAATCAGTCAAACATTTTGTGCCATTCTCAAAACAGTTTTTTTTGAGCTCTACATTAAATCGAACTACGAAATATCATCGGATTGGTTGTTGTTTACTTTTCCATAAAATTTAATTATTTTAATTTCAAATATTTTCTACTTTTGTCAGTTGCTGACATTTGTAGACAAGAACAGGTAGAGCGTTCCCTTAACGAATTTTCCAAATATTAAACGAACGAACCAGACATGTCACCAGATAAAGATTAATTAAAAAATTAATATTTAATTGTACATAAAACTTAATCACACGATCAAGTTATTAACAAATAACAAAAGCTGATGTTACAATTGACAGAGAAAAAACGCGTTTAAATAGCACTATCCAAATAATAAAATTTTTTGTCAATTTCATCAAGCGTTTTAATGTAGTTTTTAAAATTAGAGTTATCTTTTCTCAAACGTTATACTTTTTATTTAATATGAAGAAAGTGGATATGAAAAATACCCCAGTCAAAAATGCAGTTTTTGGAAGCTATGGAAGCACAGTGCTGTGCATTTCTGATATTTACACTTTCATACAGCTCGGCGAATTAATTTTAAATAAATAATAAATTCCAGTTCCCCAGAATTTTGTTATACTTCAGTGCGCCAAATTCGGAACCAATTACCGTTAATATTTTGTCTATCGCGGTGTTCAAAGTAAAGGGTTATTTTTTTTTCATAATAATACGTGTATTTGCATGTCATAAAAGGTCCATACGATAAAGGTTACCAAACGCTTAATGCATCTGCTAAAATGCAACATATCTAGGTTTCGACGTAGGCCAACAGAAGGCGTAACGATAGCATTCGGTTGCTTATAATCAACCGTTTGAGTTAATTTATACACCGATTCACGTCAATTTGATTGGTTATTATTCGAGCTTGATAATCGAGTAAACCCTTCGTACGCATTTCCGAAACAAGGTCGATTTGGTATTTGGTTAAAGTTTTTCGAACTTTGAAGGTTCGATTTGATATTTGAAACTGATCCACAAATATTTTGAATCATCGTTGCAGTTTTTAAATTACGAATCGAATAGCAATTTCGGAGAAAAATCCAATGTCCTATAGTAAGTTAAAAATTCGCACGGCCATAAGGTATTACAAGTAGGGTTTAATTATATCTAACTCTTACGCAGTACCGATTTCAACACTATGGAGCATATTATGAAGCGCACTTTGCAACATATCCAGAGCTACCAGATGAAGAGTTCAATACACTTGTTCTTTGATGAAACCCTTAGAAATAATTTGAGGTGTCAGTTCTAGAGATCTCGGGAGCCACAGAACAGGTCCGTTCCTTCTAATACATCGTTCAGAAAACTCGTTGGTGAGAAAAACAAATGAGCTAGTTAAGTTTCCTAAAAATAATTGTTTTACGTCAAAAGTCAGCATTAAAATTGGTATTATAATTAATAAATAATCAGCTACATTCAGGCAAACCCTTAAGGCTTAGGCCCAAATTATCGAAGACCTTTAAAACCATTAATTTCGGTTCTCGTGTTAAAATGCGTGAGATGGTGGTTACTGGCCTTCATGCCACGCGAGACAATGGCTCCCTACACTAACAATTAAAGTATGGAAATAGGAAACGCTTTTAACCAGTGGGGAGATAACTCAACGTAGAAGGAGTTGTTTCGTGTTTATAGTCAGTGCCACAAGCTCCTCTAGCTGCGAGGTGAAAGTGCTTACCACTCCGCCCCCCACACTCATCCTTTAACCAATCCTTATCGGGAAATTTTTCAACTTGCGCAGATAGTTTTTATTTGCGCGTTTTATCATTTGCGCCGGTTTTTTATTTGCGCGGTTTCTCAATGGTGCGGTTTCCATTTGCACAGGTCTTTCAATTCCGCGGCTGCTCACGACTTAAATATTCTATATTAAGCCTTTTTACCTTGAAAGAGGTTTTCTTTTGGCAGATTATTTTTAACATAACTTTGTTTACCATTCAACTGCGCTGCTGGTGTATTTTTAATTACCGGTCGCGCTGTAAATACCAATAATTATTAAGTTTTTCTCAGTTGAAATATCGCTTGTTGATTTATTGGAATGTGGCCTAAAAAATTTATTTTTGTGTCGTCTTTGAGGATCCGATGAGTCCGCAGCGATGCGGAGTGAACAACACAGTTTCTGAGGGGCAAGGGGGCAAAAGGGGGCAGTTGCCCCCGAAATTTGCGTTCAATGAATTGGAACGTGTTTGGTGTTGTTCCCGATTGTAAATATCACGCTGAGTCGAATGCGACCATCGACATGTCCATAGGACGAACAATTGTCGAGGTATGACGGAATTGGTACTGAATTACGTGTTTTTTCTCTAATATACCAAAAAAACTATATTTAAACAGCTTACGACGGTTTGTTCGTGTATTCACTATTAAATATTCAATAATTCATGATGTTGATTGCAAATTTGATTGTTAAAGTTGACAACGAAAGTTTAGTATTTTTTACTCTTAGTTGGATTTTGCTATTAGCGCATAAAAATCAAATTAGGTGAAGGGCGATCAAGGAGTTGTCCGAATCTAATATATTTTGCCAGGATTGTTACTATGGACATTTGTAAATATTCCAATATACTAGCTCATAGAAATTTTAAAATCATTTTTTTACATGTGAAAGCTAGAGAAAGGGTAATTTATAATATTCATTACATTTATTTTAAAGGAGAAGACATACTGCTAAATGTAATTATGTTTAAGGGTTATTTATTATTCGTTTATAAAAGCTTTCACTATTCCCATAACTCTTGACCAAACCCATTCTAGCTTCAAGCCCAGCACCAATTGCTTCCTTTTCCCATTCTTCAACCTTGGCTCTGCTTCTTCAATTTCCCCATTTTAAAACAATTTCGTGTTGTAAATATCAACCAAAATTAAAAATATGTAAATAAAATTTAATATATATCATACAATAACTGATAGCTTGCCGAGATTGTGAACTTGAAAGTGGAATATTGCCTCTGTTTAGAAGAAAGAAATAACCGACAACGCTAAAGCCCAACTGAGCGATTGAAGTGGCCCGCTTCCCACCGATATTTTCCGGCGCTTCTATTGGCTCAGATGATGGCGGAGTTTATTAATTATTGCCCAAAAATACGAGAGAGCGAATTTTTGAAGTCTCGTTAAAATCTCTGTGAAACGCGTTTTCCTAACTTTAGTTTGGGTCTCGTTAAATTTTGAGTTTCGTTTTTTATCGAGACTTTTGAAAATGTCTCTGGAACGGGCCAATAGTTTGGTCGAAATTGGTAACAACAACAACGAGATATTTATTTTATTACCCGACGAGTTCTTCCCATAAACTAATCTTTCTAAACATTTATAAAGGATATTATTTTTTCGTCATTAAGAGTTACTTAACCTCTATTTTTAAGCCGTATTCGAGACTCTTTTTGATTAAACTTTTATAATGTATTTTACCCTAAAACAACTTTTACTAGAATCATATTCATCTTTATTATGTTTAATATTTAAAAATTACGAAAGAAATGCATATTAGGGCAAAAAATACAAAAATACCTCAAAAGAACACCGCGATGGAAAGTATTCAATACCTAAGCTGGTAAAGGGGTTTTTCGTACGAGCTCTTCGGTTTCCCATTTCATAAACTTGGTTGAGGTTACAGTTAGTTCAGAGAGCTGCTAGCTCACATAGCATGATGGTCAAGCCAACACCCTCCTACGCATTTTGATCCAGTCATCTGATTTAATAGCTTTAAAAGTCACTTGACGACTTACGCCTAGGGTTTTCCTTTAGGTATTAGCCTAGCTGATAATTAAGCTGCATTGCTACGCTCAACGTCTAAAAATTAAAGCCTACGAGGCTCACTAGTAGCTTCCCGGAGTCTACGACCGATTGCTTGAGCTGACTCTATAATCGACCATACAGTCGTTGTAGCAAGAGCTAGACTTCGTTAGTGTTGCTTCGGTCAGTCTTTTCCATAAGTTACTGCTCGTATGAGACAGTAGTGAAGGTAGTTCGGGTCTCGTGCACGAGGAAAAGTGAGAAAACCCCGAAAAGAGGTGAGTTCTGGGGCATCCCTTTGCGACAACGAATTTTACGGAAAGGGGCGGAATTATATAATTACTTGGCTTTCTAGGAACTACTATTTATTTATGGTGTAAAACCAACCCGATTAGCAATTCCAGAGTATGATCATTTAATACAGAACCAATTGAACGATTTACGTACTGCACAAATCACCGCACATGGGCTAAATACCTGGCTATACACCAAAACCGCAAATCAATTAAGGTGTAATTATAAGGAGCTGCACCAACTTGTATTATTACAATTCGTTTTGTGTAAATATTTTTTATATATAGAAATTGACAAAAAAAACATTCCTTTTATTAATATTCTCAACCCAATTTTTAATTATTACACTATAAAAGAGGTATATTTTCAACTTAACCTAAAAAGATAAAATAAAAAACCTTGTTAATACAAACTTTATTTGGTTTCGTAAATTTAATTATTACATATATGGTCTAGATTTATTAATAATATATTCTATTAGTAAACTAATTCAATAGACAAATTTGTATTTGAAACTTCATAAGTAAAATAGACCACTAAACATTTTTTTTATAATAATGAAGGATAGTTCTATATATTTTAACGATCCGCGGCCATCGTGGTAGAAAGAAGCGCAAGAAAGGAGCACGTCACAGGCATGGAATAAATTTTATGGAATCAATTAAATACTGGGCTGGATATTTTTAGAGTATATGAGTTGATTTTTGAAGCATGCTGAACATTTGCAGCTACGCTAAAAATTGTCTTAACAAAGTATTCTTCTTGGGTTTAAATAAATACATTTTTAATGAAATCCGTTAAAATTGTTTAATTTATTAGTCACAATATTTATTAATTGAAGCGAACCGAGCATAGCTTCCTGGCCGTCGATTTCACTGAACTTTAAATGTAACGCGATTTTTCGATGAACACTTAACTTATTTAAGAAATAACTTCTATGTTAAGTAGTTAAAAATTCGATTCGTGTTGTTATTAAGACTGATTTTGAGTGTCTACCTACAACCTTATTAATTTAAGGTAAAATAATACGCAAAATCTTTAAAAAAAATTAGTAAGAAAAGCGCTAAAGGTTTAATAGTACTTTTTTATCCATTCGTAAAATCTAGAAAAAAGTTTCTTTTTATATAGGTTTAACCATTACAATTGATTTCACTCATAAACTAGAATGCTAATTAATTGGAGTTTCTCTTTTTATTACCTCTCGGAAGGGACATAGTCACCTAAGAGGGGTGTTACAATCACCGTGTCTGTGGGTGGGTGTGGGTGTGTGAGGGTGTCTGTCAGTGTGTGGGTCTGTCTGTCTGGGCTGGGAACGGGTTCGCATTTTCGGAGTAAAGTGTAATGGCTGCGTAAGCAGTTTCTTAGAATTAGGGAAAAGGTTTTTCCAAAAGTGCCATCTTTTTGTCATTGGGTGTATTATAATTTTCTTTCGCGAATTGTGATTGTACGTGAAGAATCTTCGACGTTTGGGAAAAGCTGGCGTGTACAGCGGCGGCGTCGCACTCTAATCCATGGTGAACTCATTAACTGATTCTGTGTGGAATGCTCCACCTACTTTTACACACAAAGCCCAAGCCCGATATAGTTTAAAAATGGATGAACCTTAGCCCACCCTATAAGCAACTACCAAAACCAACCCGTTTTAGGCCTGCCCAGTTCCAGCTGGGCCTGGGCGGGATCCGGTTTTCTGGGCACTCAACTCACGAATTATATTTTCCCAAGAAAATAATAGGCAATTCGGAGATGTACCCGCCGAGATAACACCACTGTAGCAAATGCTGAAAGACCGCGTGCAACCAATTCTTAGAGTTTTTCAGTTTGAAGTTGGAAATGGTCAGTATAGCTACATGGTTAATATTATCAACGTCGAACGAGATAATTGGACTACGATTACCGGATTTCTGCAACTTACAATATCTTGTCGGTTCGAAGTGGCGGAGTTAATGGTTTTCCAGACTTTCGTGTACCACATGTTAAAATACATGTCATTTTCCCATTGACAACGATGTTATTTTCTCTCTGTCGCTTGTTAACAATATTGAAAAAAAAATGTTGGGAATCTTGAAAATTACGAAATTTCCGAAGGGCCACTAGATGAAAACGAATTAACGCAAAACCGTGTACCAATTTCTGAACATATTAATCAACAAGACATAATTCGAAACCAGTTCAAGTAGCCACTAGGTTATTAAAACTCCATTGAACGAGTTCTGTGATGCGGGGTATATTTTAAAAAGTATTTCCTCACCATTGGGCAAAGCTGACTTCTATGACAGCAGCGTAAGAGACAAAGCTTAATTCCACGAATGGTGTAACTTTTTAATGAGATTTAAAGATGTAGAAATTTCTACTTTAAATGAAACACGTTATATAGACAGGAATCATTTACTCAAGGTTCTGTTTAAACTAATGAAATTTACTTTAAAGCGACAGCACTATCTTAAAATCTCAGGTGCAGACTTATCCAAGCTTTATCAAGAGCTTTGTGTATTTTGGATCGAAGATACGAGGATTAAAACTATTTTGCTTTCAACGACGCTCGGAGCTATAAAGTCTCTCAGGTCGGTTTTTAATCCATTCGTCTGACTCTATGTGCCGCACACTTATGGTGGCCATGCATAACGAAGCATTTGGATTATGACCTGGCAAATAACTAAACCATAAAAACTCGAGAGGTAAGCGACACTTGCTAAGAGCGAATCCACGCATCACCGATCGCTTCTTCACAAAACGAGTTAAGTTGTTTATTTCGACGCTCGAAACTTAAACACATTACCATACAGTTCATTTTTCAGGGTTTCGCTTTTAAGCCCTCCTAGTAAATCTTTGAAAACAATATAAATTTTTGCCGAATCTTACGAGTTTTTCTAAAACGAGTGATATGAAAGATACTGTGCATCCAATTAGTAAAAAAATGAAAGACGGAGAGGTGGGAACGACTGATATTGGGTAATAAACCACCAACTTGTGATAAAAAGGATTTTTCCTTTAACATGATTTGATTTTTAGACCAAACTTGATGTCCAGCTTCCAGATAGACGATGATACTAAAATAAAGAATGATATTAATAGACCAAATAAAAAATGCTTTCTGGTCACACTGAGCAGCTTCCAAATGAACACCATGTGCAAGAGAATATATGATTTCGTTAAAGAGAGTATGAACTTCTTTATTTATTGCAAATCAAGAAAATTCAAATTTTTTCTTCCAAGATTAGCAATATCTAAAGGGGATTGTTGCTAGTCACTCTAAAAATAAACCGTTGCTCGTTTTAACAGATGATCTTTCAGTTATTTCATACCATATTTAATACAGACAGTGGGTATAAAATTCAAGTTCGACCCTCCAAGAAATAAATAAACTGGTTTTAATTTTTCTTAGCTGCGTTCCATAAAGTATAGTCTTATTATCCCATAAATGGAAAACTTAAAAATATTTTTTTGTGGCCTAAACCAGCTCAAATGCTGGTGTGTCCCTTGAAGAGTATATCTGGATTTCCAGTTAGTGCATAAAGCAAAGGTTTATGTTAAACATTGTTCCGGGAGGAATTCAAATTCTAACTTACCCCGTGTCTACACCTACTGGGTTCGAAATCACTGTGAAATTTATTTCCAAATTATTATAATTTATTATTATTATTAAATTATTGCATTAAACAAATGTACTACATACTTTATTATTTTTTACACAATGCACTTATTTAAAAAAACATCAATGTTTATCTTGTTTGGCGTGGTTAAGTTATTAAATATTACCTTGACGCGTTCATTTTTAATATATTTCTTACAGGAACACCATCGACGTTTATGCATGATGGAACGTTTAAGCAAGCAACAGCCAGAGATTAATATCAGAACATAATTTGATGATAAAACCTTATACACCGTGTTTTCTGCTTTATCGGAAAAACCAAGAAATAAGATTTTTCAGCACCTAATAAAAAATTATAAATTATTAACTAACTAACTCTACTTAAAATTAAAAAAAAATCCAATGCTGAGAGTTACAGGTATACAGTTAATAGAACGACCGTGCTATTAAACGTGAAGTAAGTTCCATTGTTATCTTTTGCCTTAAAGGTAAAGCAAAATTTAATTACCTTTTATTGATTTCCTCTTTGATGGATAGCTATCGGCGGAGCAGATAAATTAACTGGCTACATTCCGATTAATCATAAAAATTGCGGTTAACTGTTTATCCATGGATATTATCCATGGATAGAAACGATTTAATATGGGAAAAAGCCAAAAATAACTGATTATTTTTTGGAAAATTTTTTTATGGATATTATCCAAATAAACGGTTAATTTTTATCCAAACACCTACCTCCATTACCCCTGTAGCACATTAAGTCGTTTTAGGGTCGGGGTACGGTCGAAAAGTCGCTTTTTTGTCGACGACCAAATGCCGACCTAAAAACGTCCGAACCTTTTTCGACACTAAAACCGTAAATCCTTTTTGGGACTATTTATGGTCAGTATGCCGACCATTATCCGACTTAAAATAGACCTTACTCCCTGTAGCACAAAGAGTCGATATAAGGTCGTGCTTTGCCAATTAATCGCTCAAAACTGTGAAACTTTGACGATTTAATAAAACAAATTGAAATATTTTTAAAATAACTTCCTTTCTGTATTATATATTTAAAAAAAAGATTATATATTCAATCTGAGAATGCTTCCTTATTAAAAATCTCTCAGCTCAAGTAGGTTATATTCGTATAGCTAAATATGTTAGGCTAATATATTATTAATGAAGATTTATTCGTTACTTTTACTAAGCCCCAAGAAACTCTAGATCTCTGTACTCTAGATTCAAGAGCTTTCCGATTGACGGAAATAAACTCATTGTTTCACTCCCGTTCATGGGACTTGACCAACTGCATACATGTATATAGCTATATTTACGGTTTTATGTGGTCATTTTCAGTCACTTAAAATATCAAAAAGTAAGTCGTTTCGACGTAATAATACAGTACATGCTAAGTCGGGATAACGTCGTTTCGGAGTCGGTTCTTAAGTCTATTACACGGCGGTAAAGAGTCGACGTTTTGTAGTCGGCTGACCCTTTTACCCCTAGGACATTTCGACCCTCAATCCAAAGGTCAGCCGACCCTCGGCCGACCTTAATGTTTAGTACCTTTTTCCGACGTCGGCCCGACTCTAATTTGCTACAGGGGTAATGGAAGTATCCAAATTGGAATTAATGGAAAACGCTTGTAGCGAAACTGTACAGCATGGTTTGCTTAAATGGAAATTCCTTTTCTTACTTTTGGATATTTTAACAATTGCCATGCAACGCTCGAAAATGATAACGGAGGTACCATCATGGACATCTGTGTCGAGAAATTTAAAATTTCGAAAAATTTCATTACTGATTTCATTTAGACCTTAATCATTTAGTGAATTGCCACTTACGTTAAAAGAGAGCCGTAATTAAAAACATTCCAAAATGTTGCATACAACCTTGATATTTTTCTTTTAAATCTCTACATTTTCCTGGAAATATTGCAACGTTGGATTGGTTTCCTTCCAATTGTCTACTAAACAGTTGCTGTTTCCTTTGAAATAAGAGATCCAACAAAAATGAATGTGTTGAATAAAGCAGGATGAAAAAGAACAAAAACAATAAAACCTGTAAAATAATAATATAATATTATTTATATAGAAAAGGACTTTATTTTATAAAATGATATGATATATATTAAATTAACGAAGAAATATATTAAAATTGTCAACCTTAGATTTCTGCGATTTTACTGTTAAAGGTTGTTTTAGAAACTATTTTACTTAGAAGCTCGAAATTACGGGGATCAATGTAGTCATTTCTTTCTATTGGTAAGAGAAGAAAACTATAATTTATTTTTAGTGTAAGGTTGCAAAATTGATTAAAATTAAACTCTAAAATAACTATTTATGTTTATATTTAAAGAAGTATCAAGTCGTTTAAAATACTGAAATCTGGGCGTCGTAATTGCTCGGTGTTATCAATGAGGAAACACAGTGAAATGAGCCTCATACAGCTTCTTATAGATAAATAATAAGTCTCCTATTCCCCTAACGGCATAACTAAAAAAGATTGAAAATATAGACTGCCAACGGCTTTAAGCTTTTGCTTAAGAGCTTCATATCTACATTTCGACGACTACTAAAAAGGACGTTACTATACCTGTCGGTCACAAAAGCATAAGGACCAGTTTCGATGAAACGAAATTTTTCCCTGTTAACAGCAAAACGTACTTTTTCATTTAAGAAAATTCTGCAACATTCGCCGGATTTTGGTTCAGTGTCTAACTACCTTATTCAGTTTCTTCAATTTGTGATTTTTGTATCCATAGTTTAAAAAATAAAATATTTCTAAGAGTTTCTAACCTAAATTTCATTTCTGATGATTGATGAAAATGAGGATTTTTTCAGATATAACGGCGTCGGGTTTACAATCATAACATATAAATGACTTGTAGTTTATGAGCTCGAACATTGAAAACAGGTCCATTGTGTACTTGAGAGGATTTCCAGATATAATTATTATTTCTGATTCAAAAACCGTATTAATTGGTGTCCACACATTAGTTTTTATTGTTATCATAGATAAAATCCTAGTGTTAACATCAATTTTCTTAAATGAATAAAATGAATGCTTAAAATAAATTTGTTGGCACTTGGCACTTGAAGGTTATGAGGAGAAACCTCTCTGAGCATACTTGAAATACTGATGTACGTTAAGAAAGATGCATCAAGGCAGCTGGGACATTTAGAGTGCTACACGCTTTCTGAAGCTGGCGAACTTTCTTTCTGTTTTTGGGGTAAGTATATCATCGACTAATCAAAGGTGCTATGATGATAAGCTACGAATTAGGCACACACGAAGTGAATTTCCAACATTTTTCAACATTTCTATTTCCTCATATGACTAACTTGTTAGTTCTCGTTATCTCTTATTTTTACGGAAACCAGTGTTTTGCAATTGAACCAACCTTATTTGTACGTTTTTAAGTAAGCTGCACAACTTTCTTTTTGACAGTTGTCGTCGGTCACCTAACGGTCAAACAATTTTTAGAAACGTTAAAATTATTATAATTTTGATAAATTTTAAAAATTTTATAGTTCCCTACTTCATACGTATACCCTAAAAATTTAAAAACTCTACCTACCCCTTTACAAACAAAATCAGACACCCTGCTTAAATTAGGATGTTGGATCGCGCGGTTTGAAGGGCTTGGCACCTGTTTAAAGGCCTTAAAAGTCGTTCGATGACTTGGGCGTAAGGTTAAGCGCCTTGGGTATTAGTCTAGCTGATTATTATTATTTTAATTATTATTATTATTATCTTTTAAAAAGCAAAATATATATTTCTATATAATATAATAATTTATAAATAATAAATTAAACAGAATCTTAGATAAATTGAAATGTATTTCTTTTTATGTAGACAGAATATCTAAGTTGTGACCAATTTTAGGTACGGTCCCCCCAAAAAATAAAATTACCCAGTTATCTGATTATTTCCCTAAAGCACAAGCCAGTAATGATTTGTCAACCACCCTTTCTAGGCAAAACGAAGCCATGATACCTGTAGATTGACTCAACATACTTTTTCACCTAAAGTTTAAAATGTTACATTCTGGGTGTAACTGTTATCTTGAAATATATAAGCAAAATACTACGATATATTTAACAAGAGATTTGATGAAAATAGAATTGCCACTTACCCCAGTTTGTCCTAATTGATCGATAGAGACATTTTCGCTCACTTTGTGAGATGTTAATTCATAGCTATTCCAGACGAAATAGAAAGATAAATATGGGCTGTTGTGACTTGTGACAAGCAAAATGAATTGTTTACTTTTGAGTTGCATTATAAAAGATCCTTCACGGCAAATTTGTAAAATGGCGTTGAATCCTAGATAAATGTTTTTTTTTATATAATCAAATTAATAAGTTAATAAAGCTTTATTAAAATGACTGTTAATATTAAATGTATGCAAATATTATTTAAAAATATTTGTTTTCAAATTAAAAACTGTAATAAGATTTTAAATTAAATTCTAACAGAACATCTAATGTGAACTTTCTAAAACAAACTATAATATTAAACATACCCCAATTAAAAAGCTATATACTAAGAACTGAAAAAAAGAACTGAACTAACAATCAAATAGTGCTACTAAAAGAGCTTTCTTAACAAAAACGTTTAAAATATATCTAAAAATTAGGAATATTGTTAGATAATAATAATAAATAAGTTTCTTGTATATCAGAGGGAAAAGATTTACTATTAAAATTAATTTATACTAAAATTCAACTAAATAAAAAAAATTCTAATTATAACCTGGAAACCCGTGTGATGCAAACGAGTTTCTGAGCGCGAAGGGTGTTGTTGGTTGTCTGTCAGCTGGAATGAAAGAGGTTCGATATAATCGTTTAAATGTAACATTATGTCGTCATTTTAGTCTAGGGTGTTAATACTCTACAAGAAAATACTTACCCGAGGATTGTAGTAAAGTTTTATAACCATGTTGATATATTCTGAACTGCTCTTACACGAAGTTTTCTTATACAAACTAACAAAATTAACCAAAAGCCAACTGCGTTATGTAGGTCTTGACTGACCCTATTTTTCCAAAGGCACTTGCTGTGTCAAGATCTATATATAACGAAGCTAGATAACTAATCTGTAATTTAACGGGAAAATAATTAGGAATATTTGCCTATTAAGTAATAAAAATATGTAAATAGAGGTAATAAGTATTAATCAAAATATACCTTACTATGTTACTTAATTCATATGTTTCAGAATAAACTGACTTAGTTTTTTAGGTTTCTTTTAAACGAGTGCAACTGCAAATTATTTTTTTTAATCAGCTAGGCTAACACCCAAGGCACCACCCTAAGCCTAAGTCATCATGCGACTTTTGAAGCCCTTAATTCAGGTGGCCGGGTTACAATGCGTAGGAGGGTGGCGGCAAGCCCTGCATGCCACGCGGTCGAGCCAACAGCTCCCTACACTAACTATTATTATTATTATTCCTACTTAATAGCCCTCGACGCACAAATTACTGATAAACAGCAAGATAATATGAAATAGTGATAGATAATTGCATTTTAGGTATTTACCTTTAAGTGGCCAATAACTGAAGAATACATTAAATTATCATTTAGAGGAAAAACTATATCATCGCCAATAGACAGAAAAATAGTCGGTTGAATGAATCTTTTAAAAAATAAAGTGATGAATATCGTGTATTTGAGGCAGTTTCTGAACTTTATATATAAGAAAAGTGTATCATTTTGTTCTTTGTTTTCATAAATAAAACACCCATTTTAAACTATATTTCCGATATTTCCAAAACTTAGGACAATCAGTTTTTCAGATATTTCAAAAATTTAGGACAATCAGTTTTTCCGATATTTCTATTATTAAGGACAATCAGTTTTTCCGATATTTCTATTATTAAGGACAATCAGTTTTTTCGATAATTCCAATATTTAAAACAATCAGTTTTCCGATAATTCCAATATTTAAAACAATCAGTATTTCAGATCCTCGGCTTGAAAAGGGACCACGGTCCGAAAGCTCGCCCATGTAAATAAATATATAAATTTTAGCCATGAAGTATCCAGTCTTTTTATTACGTAATTTTATTTTATTTTAAATTCTAATGCCATGGCAGGTAAAACCTTTCAAATTAAAAAGTATTTCAGATATTTCCAATAATTAGGAGAATCAGTTTTCTCGATAATTCCAATATTTAGGACAATCAGTATTTCCAACGATTGTAGACCATTGGACCGAAATCCCATTCGTCCGAATGTACCATTCAACAGAATTCCAATCGACCGAAAACCGCGTTTTGCGCTGTTTTCATTCAATATACCGTTAGTGATACATATTTATATATCGTAGGTTACGTGACGATAGTATATCTAATTTGGAATAAACTATGTCTTAAATATTTCTTATTTCGTACCGACGTGTATTTTTAGACCTTTTTCCATTGAAATTTGATATTTTCCGGGTTTAATTTTGGAAAATACCTTGATAAGACCCGACGTGAAATAGTTGCCTACCATATCTAACATAACCCAACCTAACCTAACCTAACCTAACCCAACCCAACCTGAACTAACCTAACCTAACCTAGCCCAACCTGAACTAACCTAACCTAACCTAACCTAACCCAACATGAACTAACCTAACCTAACCTAACCCAACCTAACCCAACCTGAACTAACCTACCCGAAGTGAAAACGAACCAGATTTAAATTTCCCATTCAACTGAATACCGCCATGTTGGGCTATAAACGAAAATACTTTTTGGTTCAATGGGATTCGGTCAAACGGGATACGGTCCAATAGTATACAACCTTTCCAACACTGACAAGGAGAGTACCCGAGGTTTTAATTGCCGATTTTGTTCAAAGTCGGGCATAATGTAGACCTATATGAGATATGAAATTTCCCAAAAGGAGACGTTGCACTACCCATTCGTTTTGCTATAGCAACCGAAAATGTTTTTGATCACTTAAAACAATAAAATCTCCATTTAAAAAAGCATGGGATTTTCTCGGTTTCACGAAAAATTTGAAAAATTATAAAATCACGAAATGTGTAATTTGGACCACATTTAGGTAAATTTCATCAAGTTTTGGTAAATTGAAACATTTTTAGGGTAAATTTGTAACAAATTTTGGGTAAAATAAGGGAAAAATCTTATTTTGGTAGTAAGTGGTCAAAAACATTTTCGGTTGCCATGGCAAATCGAATGGGTAGTGCAACGTCTCCTTTTGGGAAATTTCATATCTCATATAAACACCTCGGGTACTCTCCTTGTTAGAACAAACAGTAATTCCGATATTCTCTATATATTTACGACAATTGTATTTGTGAAATTCTTTGGAAATGTTTCGTTTCCTGCAGATTTCCAATCTATCAAGAAATAGCTAACATTTTCCGCTTCATTAAAGAAATTAAAATATAAAAATTATCATTAATTACTAGGGATGCAACGGTTCCACTTTTTTGGACTATCTCGGTTCCGGATCCGGTTCCGGTTCCTAAATTTTTGCTTTATCGGTTCCGGTTACGGTTCTCAAAATTTAGAACCGATCGGTTCCGGTTCCTAAACGGTTCCTATACGGTTCCAGTGTGTTTAGTATTAATTAAAGTTAAATACACAAGCAATTCAAATGAAGTTAAAGAGAAATAAGATCCACCACATTTATTTATTTAGAATATAAAATTTGTTTTTGATAAATTTTATTTTAAAAATAGTAGCGTTCTCAGTGATGTAGCTATGGGTTCGGGGTCCTCCCACGAAACTGTTTTGGGGTCCCTTATAATCATTAAGGCCGAGTCGCGATTATCGCCATATAGAGTTAGGGCTAACATGTATCGCCTTCTACAATTAGATTTGACACGTACTTGCGTGTTAAATATATAAAACGCTTAAAAATGGCTTTAAGCCCTAAGTGAAACGATTAAGATAAATCACGGCAATCAGCGTCTGGAGTATTAAAAACAAAGGTTCTGGTAGAACTTGCAAGTCTGGAGTTTAGACGCCCAAGTCCGACCAGAATCACGATCTAGATGACTTAATGTAAAATAATTAAAACAAATTATTGCTACTATTCTCTGGTAGAGAAGTCATGTAAGCGCGTTATTTGTTAATTCAATAAAGTAGGGTAAAGATGAAATCTTCTGTTTGAAAATTCCCACTGTTTCATCGTTTCAAGATGGAGGGGGGGGGGGAATGATGTACTTTCAAGTTTTGGGGAGACATTGCCTTCCCTTCCGCTCCTCATTTCAGGGGCGTAGGAACGTTTTAGAAGTTGGAGGGGGCAAAGATAAACGAAACGGGGGTCCAGGAGCTCAACCCCCGATGTAGAGTGAGTAATCGGTCGTGTATGTCATTAATGCATTAACAGTAACAACAGTTATCATACGAAGTGTATTTTAGTCTTTAAAGTCGTTTATGAATTTAAGATACACAAATCCACAATAATAAAATGAAAATGGTTTTGAATTTTTAAGGAGTGTAGCTTTACCGAATGCATGTGTTACTGCTTGACTACTATGTAAATTGGCGGGAAAAGACACAGTTGAGCTTCTATAAGCTTTATATGCTTTTAAATTGCGAATTTCAGCTTTTGAAGATTTCAACTGACCAAAAAGTTGAAGGGGAAATAACGAAATTCTAGGGAGGGGCATTGCCCCCGGGTTCCTACGCCCCTGCTTCATTTCATTGAAAAATATAAAGACGGAATTTCTATGACTCGTTTGGATTTCAGTTGAGTATATCGTTCTAAATGGAGTCCATATTATTTCGTTCAATAAGCATTGTCATTTGTGAAATGTAAGCAAATGCATAAGTTGAAATTTTAGTTTTTCAAGACAAAAGCTACCCAGGCCAGCAAACGAAATTAGCCTTACCTTCAAAACTTTAAATTCTGAAACACAACTAAGTTATAAATTTACAAGGTTTATCGATCTGCTATAAAACACGTGTCTCGATACTTTTCAAACTTCAGTATGTTACTTTCATTATGTACGTTGTTTGGATATTTTTGCGACGGTTATTGTGGTTGTATTTATAAAGTTTTGGGCGCGCCCGTTGAAACATAAAGAAATATTTGATGCAAGTAAAACATTAACTTGAGCTAACAAGAGAAAAAACTAGACGAGGCGTCGCGCGGTTGGACTGTACACAGTCCCATAGACAATTTGGGGGCCCCTCGATGGAAGCCCCCCCCCCGCATTGCGGAGTCTGCCGAAGCGTTATTTACGCCACTGGCTTCTCCACTGTTTCTCCTCTAAATCGGTTGCGGAGGGGATAAAAAATTACGCTTGCTAATTGCCCCACTAAATAATTGCTCGGAAGGCACACTAGTAGCAGTAGACGACAAATATTTTTTGTGGCCTTTGCTACATTTGTGAAATTGTGTCGAGTTTTCCGACTGAAGAAAATAAAACTAAAACTAACTAATATTTGGAGGACGAGCCCATTTTCAATTGAGAATACGTAAGGGTGTGTCAGCTGAGAGTTACGTAGAAACCCACATAGAGTTATCTGAGATAGGATAAAGATGAGCTTATATGAAAAACTAATAGTAAATTAAGAAGTTTAATTACTAAATTTCAACATGTGCTTAATGTTGGTAAATAAAGTTATAGAACCGTTTAAAAACCGTTGAAATCAATGAAAAAATCGGTTCCGGTTCCGGTTTCGGTTATACTTTTTTTACAAATATCGGTTCCGGTTCCGGATACGGTTTCAAAATTTTTATATTATCGGTTCCGGTTCCGGTTCCGGTTATCCGTTGCATCCCGATTAATTACTTACCTGATTTTGTTAGTGGTCTAGCTTATTTAATTACTGGCAGCTTTTTAATCAGTGGTGCCGGACCTTATAATCTGGAATTTTATTCAATTTCATTTCGTTTAAACTAATGAAATTGTATTAATACTTAGCACTTTAGCGTGTGAGGCGAGTAGTAATATAATGTAATCCTGAATGCTGTCCCACTGTCTTTATAAGTTGCGCAGGAGCCGCTTCTAGTCATAGCCGTCATAGCATTTATTTGAAAGATGTAAATTTCATTTACTTGGTAAACTCTTAACATACTGTGTAACCAATATTTTGTTACTTATATTAGTTTACTTTTGGAAACACTAATTCATTCGAAATTATTTTATCTAAGTATTGGCTGGGGGGCTAAGGCCAATTGCACGTGAAATGTTAAATTTGGTAGGCGGCCTACCTGGCGTCCAGCTCTCTGGCGTTCGGTCGGGCTTTTGTTAAGAGTCGATTCAGTGACAAGCTTCGAAGGATTTCGAAACCCAGTGCAATGTTGAGAATGTAGGCCTATACATTTAGTATTAGTTTGTACCAAGGAATGGGTGGGGTTTTACCCAATTCCAAGCAGGACAGGACAAGCACGTGTCACGCGAGTGTTGTGCGCGGGAAGAGAGGGTCATCTTCTCGAACTGGAGAATAACGTCCATTCTTAAACGAGTTGACCTGTTCTTCAGTGAGTGTGCGGCCACCTTATTTTGGGGCTAAATTTATTTCTTTGTTGAAAAAGCGCCATTAGGCTTGATGTCGGAATAATAATAATTTATTTAAAATGTGAATTAATTTCGTGAACCACAACGTTACCGGCTATTTTGACAATAGCCCCGCCACATTTTTTACACTATATATTTCCACCAACGTACTTATTAAGGGGAACTTAATGGTGCAAAAATTATTAGCCGCAAATAATTAATTTTAAAGATATACTATTTTTAAAGATTTACGAAAAGAACGGTTCGGGGCGTTGAATTCACTCCGCGGCAAAAGAGAGCTCTCCGTCGCACCGTTTTTGCCCTTTCGAAAATCAGCGTTTCTTTATTTGTTGGGAGTGGTCACGGCGCCGGTAGGACCACAATATACACGAAATATGCTGCTGTAGTAGACGTGGGGTCTAAGGATTCAAATGACGGTGCCCGTAACAAAGCTTTTGTTAAAGGATTAAAATGAAGGTGTGCTACTATACAGATAGGAAATAAACATTTCACAAACCGTATTCATTTTCCGCTAACCATGTCCGATACCGGCTCTTCACGTAGTTCGGCAAGTTCGGACGATTCTAATTCTGTTAATTCTGACGACGATGAACGTGATTATAAGCGTTATTTAACGCAATACACGTATAATAATAAAGTCTTTAATAAGTATGAAATCCACGATCTTGCCAAGGATCTGTTAAATTAATAGAGTAACTGCAAAGCGTCAACCTAATTGTGAAAGATGTAACGTGTCCCAAGTTCGACGATTTCATGGTTCTTAAAAAACAGACGAGAACTACTGACAAGTACGTTTCGCGTTGCGATAAAAGACGAAAAGTGCTGAAACAAAATTAGTCCGTCAGCTGCTCGGTCAGCTGTCAAACCAAAGTTTCAATTCGGATAAATTCATTTATTTTCATACCACCACCTCGAATTTCGGGAAATTCTTTTAATGTTGTACTTTTACATATGCAACTTCGGGCTGCACCGCCAAATTGCTGCAACACACGGTGTTTCAGAAAAATCTGTGTTTCATTTCAATAATTATTGCCGAGAAGTAGCTGTGCAGGAGGTTTTACTTACTTGTCAGCACATTTCGCTAGTTTTTTATTTTGTATTTCAATTCGAAACATTATTTTTCGGGAATTAAAACTGAACGAGATATAGTTAATTGGGTTTATATATGCCCCCCTGATGATTATAAAAACGGGGCTGGTGGGGCGCTTGTCCAGCCCCCAGCGCTCGAGCGAAGTGAGTAGGTGGCGCCAATGTATATTTAGTCTTTGGGCAATTTGTAATTCATTTTTAAATAATGCTTTGCAGGAAATAATTTTTGCATAATTCTCATCTCCTTAAAAAGTACTTTAAGGGGGTCGGGAAAGGGGAAAAATGGGAGTGGTGGGGCTATTGCTCCAATTTACTACGTTACCTGTTGCGAGACATCATTGAAGCCACGGCGACGGAGAATGAGATAGAAGAATTGAACGAATGAAGGTTACTGAACGGTTGCAATTGCGATTATATTTAAGTTTTCTGGAAATTTGGAATAATAATTTGGTATTACGTTTTGTTTTAAAGAAGATTCGGTAATCATGTGTTATGGGCTGTAACTATCTCAATAGGAAAGCCTAGCGCTCGCTTATTATATTTTAATTTATATTTCAATTGTCGTGTTTATTTTTATTAGAGTCATTATGTTTTTAGTTTTAATAAGTACCTACATTTTTAAACATCGAAATCCTTCGTTAATCAGTGTTTTCAGAATTAGATTAATTATTTTTGTCAACGAATGGCGAGAGCTGAATGCAATAAGGATCTTGACCAGGGGTAACAAATGTCTTTTTTCGAAATGAAGTATTCTTTTCACGGAACAATTAATGAGCTAATACTTGGTGGCATAAAACACAAAGCCTGTCGTAGGGTAAAAAGTTGCATTCCTACGAAATCCCAATTGGTCAGCAAATGCTCATTCGTGGAAAATTATAAAACTTGGAATGGAGAAGACTACCAAATGCTCAATAAACATTAACTGTACGGAAAATTGGAGTTTGCACTTTAATTTGGAGTTCATTAATATCGATCTGTTTTTAGCTATCTTCATTTTATCGGGTAAATTTAATTGCCATAAACTAACCTTTAATTAATAAGATTGAATATTAATAAACAAGAAAATTAAAAGTGTATTAAAATTAAAAATTATACGGTAACAAGTACTTTAATTTCAGATTGTAGGCAGTTGACATAATTTGAATTGATATGATTAGATAGTATTTCACCTTGATAAATCATATATAACCATTGTTAAAATATTAAATTAAAAGAAGAAATGTTTTTTAAACCTTTAGTAACTTTAAAATTTGTATATAATTTCATCTATATTTTTGATTAAATAATAAATAAAAAGCACAATTACTGATAATATTGATTTGTCATATGCACACCACCAAAATACTTTTAAATACCTTCACGAGGTGGGTTTTTAAGAGTGTAGATTATAGCTTGACGTAGTTTTACCAAAAGTAACATAATGACATAGGTTTTAATTCTTATTTACTGACCACACGTTTTTTCGACACTGACATTATCGCCAAGCTCCAACTTGAACTTCCACACGATCTGAGTAGCGTGTCAGGGTCCCTTACGCATATTTAGACAATAGGGGGCTCTGTACTGAAGACAAAACTCAGATTGCGCAATAACTCTGAAAATCAGTTGGCTGATTTTTTTTCCTAATTGACATACTTATTGTTATTACGTAACTGATGGTTTAAATGTGTTTTTGCTAATACACCTTTGGACTTTAAAGGCGTTATTTTTAGACACACTTACCTCTACTTGGCAATGTCGTACTTCTTTAAGTTCTCTGAAACAGAGGTTTCAGTCTAAATCGATTAACTCGGAGCGCATTTTCGCTAGATGAAATATAAAAAACAATATCAATCCAAACACGCCATCCTGTCCTTTAATTATCTTAACTAACGTTTAGAGACAGAAAACACATTGATAGAATAATAACGAAACGTTCCCGCTTATAATATTCATTACGAATGATAATTATTTAATATAAATTGATTATTTGGCCGCTTAATCCTGAGACTCGTACGTGAATGTATTTAACAATTGTGGAAAACAGGGCAGAAACACTATTAACCAAAACGCACAGTTGAATGTTTTTCCTCTAACTTTATTGGTATGGAAATTCACGATATTTTAGTTTATTTCAAACATAGAACTAAAGTTTAATTAGTTTTCTTTTAATATAAAAGCGTATAAACAGTTCGCATGTTGAAACATTCGTGCGTTTTGTGATAAAAGCAAAAAAAATTGTATACAAACATTTTTTTATATTCTCGATCGATTTAAGACGATAGGTTATACGTATCTTTTACTTAACGGCTGTAAACAGAGATTAAAACGATGTTATGATTTCGTTAGTTTTCAAAACATCATATTTTAGTTTATATTTTAGGTTAAATATTTATCGTAACATGCATTAATTGATTATATGCTAACATAATTTGCATGATATTAAAATAAATTATAAAATAACAAGATCCAATTTAAATAACTTTTATAACTATTTGGTATTTTTATCAGAACATTTTATATTTTTAAACTGCCCATCTTGGGTACTCTACTGTGTTTTATTACATGTCATAATAATAAGCGATCGAAGAAAGTTCGAACATTAAAGAAAATGTTGTAGTGTATAATTCAATCTTTTCATAATCCAAAAATAAAGGGAATTAGAAATGTGTGATTAAACATAATATTTCAAAGTTTGTATTGTATTGTATTTCAAACGATTATGTATAAAAACATTTCAATTTGCTAGGCTACGAAAATTTCTTTAAGATTTTAGATCCGCTTGAAAAAACGGTATGGTCTCCTAATTTCCAAAGTTCAGATAAATAACAAAAACTTTTTCTACACAATTAGAAGATTCCATTTAAAATGCGTAAACTAATATATTAACTTTACATTTAGTTTCATGTGCACTACACATAGGCCGTGGGTCAGCTATGTGAAAACAAGGCAATTTTATAAATGGGTTTTCTATTCATAGGGCCTAAAGTCCTCAATTTAATTTGTGTTTTCCCGACCAAAGTCATTCAGTTTCTAGATAACTTATCAAAGAATACATTATTTATAAAATAAAAGCCTACACTACTTCTGATGATACCACGGGCTCTAATTAGTTGGAATGACCGATCTTGTAATTAAACTAAATCGCAGTACTTCGGCAAGACATCTATATAATATATAATAATAATATATAAAAATATTAATATATTTATATTATTTAATTTTACTCGCGTCTCAACATCCTAAAATATTGAGCAAGTTATTATTTGATCCCCGTTTGATTTGTCGAATTTTTAGTGGAATTTGGGTTAAAATATTATAGCAATATTTTAACCAGATTTGAGGCCAATTTAAAGAGAATCAGATCAATTAACTGTTCGACCAAATAGATTCTATCCAAAATATTTTACAAGATTATTACCGAAAGTACGCTTTTTTACGTAGATATTTTAACTATGTCTGTCTCGAACTCATTGGAGAATTGCAGGAGAAAGACATCAACGGCATAGGCAATAGTTCCAGCAAGAAGCCCATCGTTGATGTAGGACAAGAAATGTGGAACATATCTACCTCTGAGAAGATATTTAGGTAGTGATCACCGTCTGCTCTCTTGAAGACAGAGTATAATAGGACTTTATCAATCCAATCGTTTGAACAATGTGGTGACTGCTTCCAGCTTTTCCGAAGTCTCCAAACTTATTCACTGCTATCGTCAAAACCATCTGGTAGTTGTATGTAAATTTCTTCTAGTACTTTCCGCGTGAATAAATACGTTCTTTACTTCGAATTGCTTAAGGCAAACTAGTATCTGGAAAACAAATAAATTACGGGAAAAATTAGAAAGGTCCAAAAAAAAGGGGCAAAAATGCCAAACCCCAACAAAAAAGTATTGATAAAATATACGAGATACTCGGACCGATAGGTCTTGTACGATAAAATTAAAACGAACACTCGGACCAATTAAAATAGCCATAAATTCCATTGTTAGACTGGTTTCACCCCATTTGAAGCTCATTAGTCTATTAAATCCGAAATAATTCCACACTATCTATCGTAGAATTTATTTTAAAATTTGTGGTGTGTGGAATACTATGCATGTGTTATTTTATTAATGGAACATTACGTGGTTTAATCATAAATATTTTATGGGTATGGTTCAAGTTCTGGTCTCAAGTATCTTGACAGAAAAAGTACTTTGAAGTATTCTTAAACAAATATTCGATAAAACGATTATTTAAGATTTTAGATCCGCTGAAAAACGGTATGGGCTTTTGATTTCCAAAGTTCAGAACAATAAAACAAACTATTTCAACACAATTAGAAGGTACCATTTAAAATGTGGTTACTAATATATTTAGATTTCAATTATAATGAGTATTAAAATCACGACAGATACTTCATGGTGTTTTTATTAAAATCTTTAAAATTTAAAATTTTTGCAATTTATACATATTCCCGGAGCTTTCGGGTTCGAGACCCCTCGTCAAGCGGTGTTTTTTTGTATGTATAAATTGCAAAAATTTTAAATTTTAAAGATTTTAATAAAAACACCATGAAGTATCAGTCGTGATTTTAATACTCATTATAATTGAAAATTCAACCTTGGTAATAAAACATTTTAACTTATATGATTATATTTAGATTTCGTTTCGTGAGCTCTGCACAAAGGCGGAGGGTCAGCTACGTGGGATTGACCAAAGTCAGTTTCTAATAATTTATCAAGGCTTCCATTATTCATAAAATATAAGCCTAAATATCTTCAACTTCTGATGATACCAAGGAAAGAAATATTGTTTGACTTATAAATTTGTTGGGACGACCGTTCTTGTAATTAACCTAAATCGCAGTACTTTGGCAAGACAAACCTTTAGGGCGTTACTGAATTATACTACTAAGAATAAAATTTGCATCAATCAACGGAATTTAACGAAAGCTAGTTTCTCCGCCAGGAGTTGCTATTCTTCGGTTCATACATTATAATAAATCAAAAAGTTTGCTGAACCATAATATGTAAAGATATTTCCTTTTATCTTTTAAATTTGAGTTATCTGGAATTTTTAGCATGTGTCATTTTCTTATTAGAACTTTACGTGGCTTAACTTCAAACTAATGATGGTTTTTTCCTTATAATAAAACTTTCATAAACATCGTTTTGTGTTTGTATTTATATAAAATATAGTCCATGGTTAAAGTTTGGGTCTAAAATATATTAACTTCGAAGAAGTTCTTTTACTGTCTTCTTAATAAAAGTCGATAAAACGATTAGATTTTCCGTCGTTAAATGCAGCAGGGCATGATTTACAGCCAACAACGTAGTCTTCGTGGCGCCGACTGAAATTTTCTTCTGATTCTAGCAAATGACATGGCTAGGCTACTTATCTAATTTTGACATAGGTTAAAAAACCTTAGTTTCTGTTTAGTTCTTAAATAAATAAGATTTATTGTTATATATTTATATTTGAAAGTGATGGAGCTTTACGCTTATATAACCATACTTAACGCTCTGTTATGTTATCTTTTAAGTTGGAAAAGTATTGTTCGTTCGTATGAAAGTCCAAAGTTTGGATACACAAAGGTAAAGTTTCTTCAAATTGAATTGGGACAGTCTTGCACATTAAATAATTTAAAATACTTTAAAATATCGGTACTCTACAATAAAACCAATTTATTTCAAAGCATTTCGGTCTTTTCGACGCTTAAACGGCCTGACCATTCAAATAACATTTTTTTTGAAAATAGGTGACAGTCTCAATTTCTGATATCTAAGGTATTGTTGAAAAATTTAAATTTAAGGTTGAGTATTCATACAGGGACGTTTCCTCTAGGATCTAGTTAAAACTAGAAAACAATGACAGAACTACAGCGATTTATAAAATCATATTTTCATTCCATATTACCATGGTGAATAAAACGATTCCATTAATTAGGTAAATATATTTTAAGGTTCCATTTTGGCTGATGCCAGAGTTTAACAACGATGGAATAATTCAGATCGAAGGTGTGATGAAAGGAATATGTGAAGGAATTCTCAAGTATATGAATGTAACGTAAGTTAATACTTTAATTTTTTAATTAATAAATTATTCTCAATTTTATTTCACAAACTGTGTATATTTGTAAATATTTTACGGCTGTAATTAAGGGGCAGCTTGACGTTTTGAAATAACTCCTGTTTGAACTTTGGTAAAATAAATCTTTCACCCTCATTGTTTCCTTGATTTTTTATTTTGTAAGGCAATTAGCTTTTTAAATTTTAAAGCCTGGGAAAACGCTTAAATTGTCTTCCAAAGATATTTCCACTACAGTTTTCTAGTTAGTTATCATTTATGAATAAAACCTATAGTTTATTTAGCAATATCCGGTCGTTGTATTAATTTGTACAATCCAATATGAAATATTGGTCATCAAAGTTTAACATAGTACATGTAGCGAAAGTTTGGGTAGACCTCGATGATTATACTGTGATCATGTAACACTTTTCTACTACTAATATAGGCCTATAGGTGCCTAGCGTTGACATATACTAATACTATGCTACTATATTAAAATGATTCGTAGGGACGCTAATGAATTATTAAGTAAGGACAAGTTTTTGCCATAACCAGATTCTTATTTAATGATCAATTACTAAATTTACTATTAGACAAACATATCGAATCGAACTACTAAATAAAAACAAAACAATACCGCTAACAAATAAATTACTACTAGATTAATTTACATCACCCCCAAAATAACTACATCCAGCATGCACTCGACCAATGCCAGACTACTAAAAATACGCGGTCTACTATATACACTAATCTTGATTATCGTTGGTCTCGAGACTTGAAAATAAATGAATAATGTAGATGCGAGGAGAGAGTTCATAGAGTTGAAGAGACGAGTTGAAGGCTTGAGATGTTGGAGATACGATGAGGCTACTACCAATGGCCAACGAGGTGTCGTGGTGGTGATGGGCAGGGGAAAACCATGGTCCGGCGATAACTGCTCCATTGGCTGGAGACATTCATAGATTGCGACCGGCGCGAAAACTATGTTCCTTTTAAAGCGGTGTATTTAAGATCATACTTTTCTTTCGGTCCGGGGATACGGTTCCTCTTCTCTCCTTTTTTTACTTCTTGTCTCCCAGTTTTGTTGTATAAGCCACGTTACTTTTCGGGATACTGTGATTTAACCAATTACCAAATTTCAACGTAGGGCTTTATGTCAAGCGCCCATGTGTTTCACATGTGTTTCAATTTCTTGAGATCACAAGACGCGCACACATTCGGTGACAATTACACAAAACAATAATATCGAGGCGCACTACTATAATTGTAAGCATTGGTCGAGAAAATCTGGCAAAGGATCGAGTTCAATAATAAATACACGTGGCATACGCACTTTACGCTATTTTGGCGTACTTCCCATTTCTACAAACTATCCAACGCGACCATATGGGGATGCCGAGGGACGTAAAATAAGTGTTTACTAACAAAATCTAAAAGAGGGGTAACGTATCGAAAAATATTCGTTACAATCACGACAAATAATGAACGTATTGGGGGTATGACCTATCTCGACGTGAAGAAACAATCCCACGCTACAACCTAAAATAATAAACAATCAGAGTGCCCTATATGTGAGCAGTCCAGTGCAATTTATAGTGAAATTCTTCACCAATTATTGCATGGCGGTCGCTATTCAGCAGACATCTTTTACGCTCGGGCTTCCGTTGAAATCCAACGTTAAGATAGTTATATCAAAAGTCAAAATTTGAGCCAGAGATTCCGGAAATAAATAGTTGCAGAAATATTTACAATTTAAAAATTATGCAGTTTTAATAGAGTTTTTCACCAAAAAATATTATGATTTTATTTCGTCAGGTACACTACTCTAACCATTGGATACTAAAAACGCTCGCTATAATGAATGTCGCATAAATAGTGGAATGCCTCAATCGATACTTTTAGATAAAAAGTATTTATGAGATTTGCGGTGGGCAATACGACTAACCAAACCTAACCTAACCCAACCTAACCTAACCAACAAATTGTGATATAGTGTTAAATTTTTATTATTTACATTTATTCTTTTATTGATTATAGTTCTTAGCAAAACGAAAAACGTTGTAATGATTCAAAGTTCGGTGCAGTAGCAATCACGAATAATATGATTAAAAACTCTATTAAAACTGGAGAATTTTTAAATTGTAAATATTTCTGCAACTATTCATTTCCGGAAGTCCCCGTTCATTTTTTTGGTTTCAGCAAACTGAAATCAATGTAAATCCTTAATTTCATTTGATTTAGAAGTGATATCCCCTATTCGATAATCGTACCATTGGGGCCAACGTTAAAATAGAAATAAGGCTCATATCTAGTAGTATGATTTGGAATAAACACTAAAAGGGATTAAAAGGTTTCCAACTAAAACATTTAATAATAAATCACTTAGAAAATATAATTCAACACTACCTAAAACTAAAACTACGGTACACCTAGAGAATTAACTAACTAATAAAATAATACTTAAATCTAGAACAATAAACAAACCTGTTAATTATGCAGGCTGTACTACGCGAATATAAAAGCTACAAAGCACACTCGTTAGGCGAGATGTGCTGATTCGAATTGGGATGTTAAACTAACAATGAAGCGAAGACGAGACATAGCTTATAGGTCTTAGCATTACGATACTCAAGTGTTCGAGATGTCGAAGAGGTGCATCATACGCTACTGGCGTCACTCGTTGAAGCTTTGGTCCGCTCACTCTCAGGAACACAGTAGTCACACACCTGGCCTGCGGTTGACTGAACGACGGCGATGTCGAGGTGCCGGCCTCAGCGGTCGAGTATCAACTTGACGTCCTCGAATACACTGGCGGGTTGACTGTAGATCTCCGATTATGTTCCGTCAAATCCTCGGAACATTTGCCGCGTTTCTGCTATTGACCGTATTAAATATGGGACTTCTTCACCAAGAGTTTAGCGGTACAAATAGAGGTAAAAACTTGGGACTGCTATTAATGGTAGTTCTTTGATCCGAGAGCAAGATTAACGATCTCCTTTTCTCCTATATCAAAAATCTCATCCACGACTTTTCTCCTAATTCCAACACCAGCCAAAACTTCCAATCCTCCGCGCGTGTTTTACGTAAAGAGAGTCGATTTTATAAATATTAAACCAACGAATTTTGTTGGCACGTGCCGTATAGAAATTATGCCAAAAGTTTTTAATGTTGGCAACCTTTTATTTAGAATAATTGAAAATGAATGGGAGCTAAAAAAATAGTAGTAACGGAAAACGTTAACGCCAGAAATGCATGGAAATATTCCACGGTCGAGCGCGGGGATCGGAACTCCCTGGCCCGACAAGTCACGAATACCCAAAACACAATCTCTGAGTGACCAGCGCCCCGAAATATAGGTTATAAACGACCGTGGAATTTTGGATCGTAGAATTAATAATAAAATTAAAATAGACACTCAAATTTTGAAAACATCAGAATTCCACGTTACAATAGGTTTATTTGTGTTACGGCATCACAATTTTTATCCTGTCCTTGGTTCGTTCTAGAGTTCTTAAGTGCGCATCATCAGCGTTTCTAGCCGTCTTCACTTCCATTTTCTCTTAAAATACAAATTAAATTAATAGTAATCAATTAACAAATTATAAAATACACCATATAAGTACCGATTATTTTTTATAATTCCATTTATTCGGTTTCCACACCTTTTAATAAAGTGAGTTATTTTATTTTATTATCAGATGACTTCTCATTAGTTGATCAGCTTATTCCTGAAAAATTTATTTTTGGAGTCCACGGGATATTTAAAAACAAATCATTTAATAGGCCTACCATAAGTTCATCCAACCAAATTGGGTTCTATGGAGGGCTGTTAAGCTTTAGGGAGGGGAAAGGCACCGCCTTCGTTACTGTATCTCTTCTTAATAAAGAAAAGCGTGTGTTTTAAGGAGATACTGACCGAATGGAAACCTTTTACTGAAGATGTCTGGGTTTTGGATACTTCAAAAAAAAATCCATATCCACCTATAACAGAATAATATTAATGTTGATAAATGACTTTAAAGTAACATAAATTTACAATTTTGGTGTAATGTTCAATTTGTTAATTTTGGTCAGATTTATAATAATAGGATAGTCCGGTAAAAATATTACTTTTTTATGGCCTCTTTAAGCATTGTTTCTTTCTCTCACTCTCTCTGAAAAGAATTAACTAGGTTTCGATCGTGCTCTGAACACCCTACTAGTGAAGTCCTAGTTTATGACACTTGTATTAGAGCACAAATGTTTGCAGCTTGATTTTCTGAAAAGGAATGAGGGATGTAACGAGCCTTATCTCCTCCATTTCCACCGTCTTTTCTTTCCTTTGAAATTTGTTACGAAGCCTGATTATCTAAGTCATTTTCATCCTTTCTGGGACTGGTGAAGGTGCTCTTTAAGTTTAATGAGCCATATTGATTTGTCCAAGAAAATATTGAAGTTTGCCAACAGATGTGAGCTTCTAATATCTGTGTACGCGTTGCGTACAAGGGCGCTGCTTAATAGTGTATTTTAATCTATAGTCATCCTGTATGTGTACAATTGGCCGAAAATGAGCTGGAGTTATGGGTTAAACAAATTTTGCTAATGTAATGAATGTGAGAAAACGCGCGTGGTGGAAAGTAACACGTCTGAAGATTAAAGATGGCAAACCAATCCCGGTGTTCCTAAATTAACACGATGGATGAGGAACCAACTCATGATTCCCAGGGAACGGGTCTTGATTGGTGCCAACTGATAATATCGTGGACAGATCACGTGATCTCATTCATATTTAAACTGAGCCTCACGACTTTTAATGTTAAGTTCCAAAAAAGTGCGAATCAAGAGAGAATGGATTAGAAGACGTGCGCGTTTTCACTGTCCAGGGTTCTTACCCAGCGTCGCGAAGTTCAATTTTGACGCCAAGATTAAAAACGAATACAGGCGGAATCGTTATCACAGCTGCCGTGATCGAGTAACCATGTCTTTGATTCGTTCCCTTCTGGATTGGACTTGGTCCAATTTTGATCCATTGTCCAATATTTGATCAAGGGATTTTCGTGAGGGCACTTTTATTGTTACGGAACTACTCCTGTATCCTCATTTGTGTTGGCATGGTTTATGATTACTATAGTATGAATATAGTGTAAAATCTTAACTTTAATCAAATATTAATTTCCAAGTTTTAAATATCCGGTTTGAAATAATTATTAAAAGTTATTATTCCGCTATTTTTATTTATTGTCTAGTGTCACGGAAGATATGGCTGTGGACACTATGCAGATGCTAGATTACGGACATTTCCTTGGAGACAACGATGCCACAGGATTGCTCGGCCAGTTCGTCAGAAACGTTGAGTTTGAATATCACGATTTTATAATCTGTGAAAAACGCTAATCCCGCTTACAGTTAATTTCCAGTAATATTTACCTTTAGCTCGCCACAGAAAGTTAAAAAACATTATTTGTCTTAAACGATAAAAGAACAGTTGTTGTGCTTATGTGTTACCTGTTTTTAACTAAAACATTGTGAAAAATGTTTAAACTAACTTTACGGATATTTTGGTAATTGGAAAGACGTAAGCTTTTCTTTTGGAAATATGGTTGTTCGTAGAAAAAATTAATTATCGAGTTATTTCAATGAAATTTTAGGTATATTAAGAGTCATAGGCTGGTGCGTATCTTACAAAATTAACCTTTGCTTAAGTTGATTTTATATTTAAAAAAAAAACAAATAACCTATTTGTTTTTCAGTATTCGGATTTTGTGTGAGACCGTATTTTTTAGAAAGATATCAAACCTATTTTCGTGGTTTCAGTATACAGCGCTTTTTGTTCGTGTATTTAGTCGTTATTTTTTATTGTAATGAGTAGTTATTGTTTCGATGTTAAGTGGAAATATTTCTTGAATTAAGCTGTTATTGTTCGTGTATTAAGAAGTTATATTCCATGTATAATGCGGTTACATTTCGTTTATTTTCTATGCGCATATTTTTCTCCATAAAAGTCGATTTTATTAAGCGGATATACAAGGTGTTGTGAAATTCGCGGTAGGATCGAGTGTTAACGGGTTCTACACGTACCTTTTTAGGAATAAATAAGAAATTCACGCGCTCCCTACAAAATCATTTTGTTAGGACGCGGACGCGCTATTTTTTCTTTACCATGGCGATTATCTGATCTGATTTCATTTTTTTAATAGGTGCTGTTAAGAAAATGGCATTAGATTAGTACATACAATTTTCATTGGTTTTCGTAAAGGTAACGTTTTAGCAATCATTCTTATCGAAGTGTACCTAAATAACGAATACACTGATATGTTAATAGCGTTAGGTTTTTTCGAAAGAAACTACGAAGAGGCATCGCGACGATTCGCCCAGTTATATCCAAACCGGCATCATCCAGATTATCGAGTAATAGCGAGAATTCAACAAAGGTTACGCGAGACAGGAGGCGTTACTATCCTAAATGTGAACATAGGACGACAACAACGAAGAGCAGTAGCGGAGGGAGAACAGATTTTGAAATGGTGGCTGATGAACTTACCCTCGGCACAAGGCGCGTGGGTAGAATGCTCAACGTTCCCCATACGGGCGTTTGGCTCACCTTTCACTATGACTCGCAGCATCTGTACCATAACCAAAAGGTTCATTATTTTTGGTCGGATGATTTCCCAAGAAGGCGCATGTTTTGCGAATGGCTGCTGGAGCATAGACGAATGCTGTGGTCTGACGAGGCACAATTTACTAGAAGAGGTATCCTGAACCTGCACAACCTCCACCATTGGGCACATGAAAGCCCTTATGTTATCAGAAACGCGAGTTTCCAAAACGTTTGGGCAGGCAAGGTTGGCGATACCATTATCGGACTGTTCTTCCTTCCGCTTCGCCTCAACGACGAGCGTTACTTCAACTTCTTGCGCAACGAAGTTGCAGATGTTTTGGACGAAATGCTGTTTTTCGATCACGCGAGGCTTTGGTTTCAGCATGATGTTGTGACACCACATTTTGGACGCCAAGTTCGAGATAACCTTAACGAGACCTTCAGCTAGATCGCCATGTCACACTCCGTTGGATTACTGACTTTGGGGCTGCCTGAAATATTTGGTATACGAAACGGAAGTTCCAAACGAAGAAACACTACATGCTAGAATTGTTGACGCATTCAACGTCATCAGGGAAGATGATAAAGCGATTAGTTAAAAAAATAACCACTTAATGATTTAAAAATAACAACTTATAACACGAAACATTAGTGCCTAATACATGGAAAATAACACCTTATTACACTCGAAATTGCTACTTAATTTTCAAAAACAATGCTAATTGAACTTAATTAATGCATAATATCGGAAGTTACGAGTTAATTAAAACTTATAATTCCATGGTGACATGATCAAAGTTTACCAATCGAGTTTCCGCAGGCCACAGGAATAGGTTCTCTTGTCAGTCGAAGAGGTTCTAAGAACATTTTTGTCCTTGTTGATTGTATTAACAAGAAAACTTGTGTCATAAATTAGGGTTTTCATGAAAGAAACTGTAATTCAGGTGATAAGGGTTTTATGACAAACCGGAATTCAGGTGAAATCAATAAGGGTTTTCAGGACATAAAGGGGAATCCAGGTGACATTTTTAATTGTTTTCGTCTTATAAACGGTAACTCAGGTGATATTTATAAGGGTTTTCATGTCATAAACGGTATTTTCGGTAACATTAATAAGGGTTTTCATGATATATCGTCATTGAGCGCTCCGACTTGAGAACCAATTATATTTGCATAACACATATGCATCATAAAGGATCGTATATTTGAAAGGCAATGAAAAATGCGAGCTTTAACGTTTTTCAAAATTATGTTTCATTAATTTATCCAGGAATCGTTTCTTAAATTCTGTTTAAGTTATGATAAGTATGAAGCGGGCAGTTAAAAAGGCCATTTGTCCTAAAAACTATTTATTTGAAAATGTTCATATTTTACTGTGCATTTATTGGTAATGGATCTCTTTATTTCGTAAATATTTCGTTGATTTAGAAAATGTTTTCTATCTAGTAGGTGGCAGACAAAATGGTTCAATAAGAAAATTGTAGAGCACACTCGAGCGTACAATTTAATTCGGTTCTGTTGAGATATGCTTATTTGTTACTGAATTTCATGGACATGAAAATCATAAGACGTAGTACCCAAATTAAAATTTTTGGGAAAAAAAATGCATGTTTTATGTGTCAGCATTCATAAAAGATAAATACATATTTTTTTGAGAACTTAACATTGTAACCATTACAAATGCGTTACAAATATTCCCCGCTTGGCGACAAAACATTTATCAGCATATCACCAAATGATATCTGGTTCATACTACTTCAAGATTCAATAATTCACTGGCGCAAATAGTTTAGGCTTGTAACATGCGTTTGGTTTGTTTTTTCCTTGATAAATGGCCATAAAATAAAACCAGTTCTTGGGATCTTGAAAGTCATTCAATGTAAAATTGCTGACCGATTATCGCTGATGTTGATGTGCTGGTTCTCGTCTGTACTTTGTTCAAGGCATATCATCCATCACGTGAGATATTTCGTTTTGAACAAAGCTTGGATTAATAATAGTAGTTCCTACCTGGATATATCACACTAGCGTTCCGCGTGCATTTCCTAAAGTCATTGTTACGGGTTCTGCCTTGTGGAAGGCTACGTGTTACAGCAGTTTCGGAAAATCTCCGTTAACTTCGCTGAAGCGGCGCTGCTGTTGCAAAAGTCATTTACTTGTCAGGTTTTTTCCAAGTGATATATCCAGGTAGAAACTACTATTATTAATCCAAGAAGAAAGATTCAGTAGTTCTGCCCAATACACGATTTGGAAAAATAGGGTGAATAATTCGATCACCAACCAGACTTGCCAAAACGTTTTGTCTAAAGTGTTCTTGGTGGTGGTGAGGGAATCACAGCTAGTTGCTTTGGTGGTTGAATGACCCAACTCTCGAATTAATTAATTAATTATTCGGAGACTTATATTGGATGTAGTAAATTCGGATACCTTTTCTTTATATTAGTCAACCAGTTTCAAAATTTAAATCGGCGCTGAATACATCCATCACAAAGTGCCTGATAAAGTTATAAATTTTTCAATTAACAGATTTACTAAACAATCAGGGACGCCAGAGCAATAGTTAAACCATTAGGTCACATATTCCCATTCAATCATATCCGTCTTTACTCTTCAAATTAAAAACAAATCTACTACTTATTTCTATTTCAGGTTATAATATAAAAAATAGGGGCGTACAAAGTTTTTCTGGGGTTTTTGGTTTATCCCATTGTATTTTATAACAATATTCTTCTGCGGAGAGATGCATTCCAAACTGATGCTTCCAGATGAAGTCAAGTATTTCGACAGCATTGCTGATGTGATCACAGCGCCAACACTTCAATTAAGAATTCTAAGAGACACACCGCCTTATTTCACTTTAAAAGTAAGTAATTTTTATTTATTTCTAAAAGAAGACGAAGCATTAAGCAAATATAATAAAAATAATATATCTTTTAGAGAAAAAATTGTTCATTAAATGAATAAAGAATTTTTCGCAATTTTATTTTAAACCGATTAAAAGGCAAATGCCATATTATACGCGTTATTTATACTTTGTTATATCAATACCCGAAGAAAATGAAAAACACTTTTTTAACTTCTATTATTCTATAAAGTTCCTAAAGAAGATTTTTGAAAAGGGAAATTTTAATCAAAATTGATGGTGATTCTAGCAGGCAAAAAAAGGTTTATATAATTGAAGTTTAACTGGCTGCCCGAAACTTTAAACATTTTGAATGATGAAATGTAGTGAATTAACTTAAAATAATTTCATGACTGACTCATATCATGCTAACCTCCGATTTCAAAATGAATTAAGAGATTTTTCGAATACATATTTAATTTAAGACCATAAAATCTAAATATTGAGCTAAAAATATTTATTACTTTTAAAAATACATCGTTTTAACCGCCTACCTCCATTTTCCTTTACAGCCTTTTCCAAATGCACCCCACTAGACCAAAACATTCTTTTATTTTTAGCTCACTATTATAATTAAATAAAAATTGTTTTCTAGGAAAAATATGAGTACGAAAGCCAGTGTTGTTGTCGGACTTTTCCTTAAAGTTATTGTTTTTGATTATAAATGGTACTTCAAGTGAAAATAATGCGCTAAATACGCGAGTTCGCAGAGTGAAAAATATTTCACCGACATTTAAGTACACAAAATCCCCGCGATATATTAATATAATTTGAATGATTTAATTAAATATGATTTTTTATTTATCTTGACATTTACTTAATAAGCATACTTAAACAATAGCTCCATTTAACACGTTTTTTCTAAATTCTTTAGAGGATCAATCCCGAATAAAGTTAAATCATTAATTGATTCGCATTTTCATTCCATTTTATAATAATTTCATCAAATTTTGATAAAATAGGAGTAGAGAATGAACAAATATTTTCATTAAAATAGTCATAATTGCAATAATTAAGCTATATTTCAAAACAAAACTTGTTTTTTAAGTGCTCATGTTTAAAAGCGTAGGGTCACCCTATAAGAAATATCTTTTGAGTTAAATATATCGAAAAACTCACATTTAGATCATGCCAAATATTAGATGTTAGCAGTAATGCCTTAGAGATATATGCCTAAGCTACCAATACCACAGTTCGTAATTGCTCTTCCGTTTTCTTTTCCTGAAACATTCTCCTACTCCAAAATCAATGGTATTGATATGAATCTGTTATTTTAAGTTATATTAATAAAAAACTGATCTAATTATAAATAACGATATGAACAACCTCAGTTAACTGCTGTTATCTTCCCCTATAAATTTCCAAATTGTCGGGTGATACGATCGAACACACTTTCATACGTTGCGGAAATAACGCCCCATCTCTCATTTTTCCATGACTGGTGTATAATTGATAAAATAGTACGGGATAATATACCGATTAGTTTATTTTTTGCTTCTATTTATAACATTAATAAGAAAATTGCGATCAATTAATAAACCCAGTTAACTACTGCCAATATTGATATAATTTAACGAGTAGAAAAAAAAGATATACGCAATTGCCGCCGAAAATTATATCAAACGGAAGTTATAGACAAAAAAACAAAAAAGGTAAACGAAGTTCGAATCTTGACTTTATTTTTTGTCCGAGCTATTTTGCTTATTAATAGTGTAAGGAAACGGTATAAAAAGACGATCGTCACTGGCAAAAAGGGCCAGTCAGAATGAGGAACGATTGAGTCAGGACTGGATCCGTTATTTTGGTGTTCAAAGGGTATTTTAAGATTAAATTAAGTTAGTTCGATTCTACATCATCAACAATTATAAATTTATTAGTGTGGTAAAGTGATGAGCGGCAGTGTTGTGCGCGAACGAAAGGACTTATTAAAATAAATTACGTGTTGTGTAAAGACTGTCGTCAAAAAGGCCCCTTAAGAAGAACTTGTAAGTGAAGACCTTTTGAACAACTATATTATTTTGTTATACCGGTAATTACATTAATCTTAAGCTCTGTAGGGGAAATTAATAATGGAAGTAAGTAAGACTTAAGAGTCAAATAATTGCGGTTATTTAGAAACCATAATTGGGACGATTTTAAAACTAGCCTGGTTTTGGTCCTCAATTGCAGGAAGGGCATCGGAAAAGGCTGATTTGAGATTGAAAGGTTTTGTGTATGATTCAATTAGGGTATTGTAACAGTTAAAATAAATTTGTATTTTTTTCTATACGCTCCTACTTGCACTCCTACAACAATTTCAGATCGCATAGCATTATCAGGGGGTCATTTGATGAAACAATACTCAATGTCCTAAAGGCCATTTAAAATCTATCTCGGTATCCGTTTGGCTTAGAGAATCGCATTTTATGCCCAATTAAGTGGCTCTGAACCGATGCAAATTGGTGAATAGGAAGCTAAGTAAATTAGCAACAAAAACAAGAATATCAGAAATAAGTGTTTAATGACTACTTATCGAATTTAAATTGTTTAAAATGAAGCTCAGATGACCCTTGTACTCGTGCTTTACGATCTAAATATATCGAATTCCATTGCAACTGGAAAACAAAAATATTCAGTAAAAGATAATATGACGACAAAATGAAAATACTTTATTATTTCGTTGGGAACGCGAAGCTCGGGCGGGGAGGAAGGAAGCGCAAATCTACGCTTACTACCCCCTCTACCACGACGCACGATCGCTGAGCCGTGGTGGCTGATGGCATGCAGAAGTAGGGTACAATATAACTTCATATTCTTTTTAAATTAGAATTTACGAAAGCAATTTGACGAATGTAACGACAGTTGAGAGAGCTAAATGGCTTTAAAATAACAACGCTGAGATATAATATCCTCATTATTTCATTTAAAATAAAATATTTTTCGTTTTCACAATATAACGATTCGGAAGCTAAATGAAGAGCTAAATATATTGATACCGTTTGAAAGGTGGAATCTTAATAACACTATTATTAACAAAACCAGGGTCGATTTAAGAACATAATTGAAGTTGAGTTCTAACCATAAGTACATTCATATGACAGTTTTGCCTATGTCCGAGATTTTAAAATAGCAGGAGGTTGTCAGTTACTTCGAAAGGGGCCAAATCGAATGTAACTTTACTCCCTGCCATATTAAGGTAAAGTGATGTTATAGTACATTACTCCCAAAATTTTGTAAAATGGTTATGGATGGATTTCATTTTTTTAATTTTAGTGCAAAGATTAATGTCCTTTTTGCTATATTAGGTGAATCGTATTTACTATTTGGTATAATAATAATTATTATTTGTAAAAATTTTACAAGAACCTAAAAAATATTTTATTGATTTTCTTGCATGTTTTTCTACTGTTTCTAAATTGAGGCTTTAAATTGAAAATATTGGAGTTCTGCTTTTAATATAAATAACTATTCATTTAAAAACAGGAAGATTCTTCATCCTGTTTATTACGTAGCTTTTAAAAGAGGATAGTTATATTTTTACCTCTCCGATGGGGCTATGTCCCTTAGGATGGGTTTTACAATCATCGTGTCTGTGTGTGTGTCTGTCTGTCTGTCTGTCTGTCTGTCTGTGTGTGAGGGTGTGTGTGTGTGTGTATATTCTGCGAACGCGTTACCGGGGCAAAGTCCAAAACGCGTTACCGGAGCAAAGTCAAAAAACCGTTTTTGCAGAACTTTAAAGGTTGGGAAAACTACCGTCTGACGGTAAGCGTTAACGGTTGGTGCGGTTGTTTTTTTTTCGTTAACGCTCACCGTCGTGACGGTTTCAACTTAGTTTCATTGGAAATGTTATAATTGTAATGATTAGGTGTAGTGCGGGAATGTTGAGTTTGCGTTATGGCGGTTGTGGGTGATGATTTTGTTGTGCATTTGTTTTGTATGTATGGGTGTTTGCTCTCCAACTTCTTTATACTTACTTTTGGGACGGACCGAGTGCTGAGGGTTACGATAAACGTCTCAACGTCCAAATGGCAGGGTTTCCACGAATAGTTTACGGCATTCGTCTTAGTATCAATTTTGCGATCGCATCGGGCGGGATTCGAACCCGAGCCCTCCTGCATGACAGGCGAGTGTTCTACCACAGAACCACCGATACATTTTGCGGTTCGAAGAAAAGTATAAGCTCAGCTTCAGCGGAATCGTTTATTAAAAATTAACAGAGCCTTATTTTTCAGTTTTTAAAATAGAACGAAATTTCGTGTTCCATTTAAATTATTGCATTGAATGTAACGTCTTCTTTGTTGATTAAAAAGAAAACGCCGCCCAGGATTAAAACCCGACCCGATCTATATGACAGGCTAATGTTCTACCACAGAACCACCGATGCATATAACGTCTCTTAGAAAATTATAAACTCAGCTTAGCAGAAGAGTATATTAATGGTTTTTAAAGTCTACATTTTTTACGTATGAAATTTTAAAGGTCAAATTTTGTTTTAGCGCAGTCAGCAAAGATAAGAGGGTTAAAGGGTAGAACCTCTGGGTGTTGCACTTTGTTTGTTTTTTTTTGTTATTTATTTACGGGTTTCTCATCTACCTATAGTTGTATTAATGCAAAGGCGTTTATTTAAAGATTTTTGATATACGAGCTGTCGTTTAGGCAAGTGGCTCTCTATGCGTTGTTGATGGTAAGGTTTTTTCTTCTTGTTAATACATTTGTTGTGGATATTTGGATATCTACGATTCCTAATGCAGGCATTGATTTAATGGGTGTGCGAGTCATTACATGATATTGGAAATTGTTTTTTACTTTTTTAGTGGGATTTTTAAATAAATTGTTTAAGGTTCTTCCTTTTTTATAAACGGGTTTAACATTGATTAATTTTAGTTTACGTTCCAGTGCTAGATTTTAATTGCGAAGATAGGGGAGTTTAACGTATATAGGGTTAGGGTTTATGACTTGTGGTTTGCAAGTATGTAATTTGGAATTTAATCTAGAGGGTTTATTGATCCGATTTGGGTAAAGTTGATTGTTAATTATGTCCTTGTCTTCAATCAATCTTAGTATTTTATTCCATGTCCTGCTAGAAAGTTTACCTGAATACGACGACGAAATCTAAACCGTATATTGCAGTACAAAATGATAAAGCATGTAATATTTTTCGAAAACTATTTTAATTGTTTATTAACTCACTTAATTATTTTAAAAAAATAATCCAAGGTTAAGAAACGGGTTTTTCAATTATTACACGCGAATTTAATTATTTACAATCATATATTATTATTTAAAAAAATTTATTAGTTTACAAACAAGTTTTAATATTTTTTAAATGAAATTGGTTGTTTACAAACGTATTTTATTTTTTAAAAAACGTGGATGGGACTGATGGCGCAGATGATGAAATAATTCCTTTTATTTAACTACTAAAGTTTGAGAGTACAAATAGAAATACTTCATTATGAAAACTTTTAAACCTATTTCATTGAACAAAATCGACCGTTATTAAGTGATAAAGCTGTTAAAGACACCGACAACGCATTACAAAATTTGAAAATTCAAATAAAATAAGCTTATAGGTTTATCAGTTAAGATATAATATATTTATCTTTAACGGTGTTTTATTATTCCCAATTTTTCGTAACGTCGTTTCAACTTGCGGCTTAATTTGTCGTTGCTTTGCCTAAGTTACTATATTTATGGGCTGATAATGTTGTTCTAACGAAAAACATTATTTTCGCCACGTTTACCATTATAGTAATGAGTTTCCTTTTTCAATTTATAAAACGTCACCTTAAATTCTTACAAGTAATATTAAAGATTTTTAAGATTTGATCAAAAAAATTTAATTTTTCATTAAGGTTTGAAATCAAACGCTACAAACGGTTATAAGGTTATTACTTAGCATGTTATCAGGTTTATAAATTAAACGCCAATCGCATAAATACTTTTATCAAATAAACGTTGGACGCGTAAAGTTCTACCGTTGCTTCAAACTTAAAACCTACTTATGTATTAATTTCACATGCCACGGATAGGGGAATATTGTGAACAAAAACCATCAAAGCCTGATATTTTCGTTAGAGTACTCATTTTGTTCTAGGATTAATTCCAGTCTTTTTCTTTTTCTATTTTACTACCAAAAAATAATTGAATTTGAAAGCAAAGACTCCATTGAGAATAATAATTCCATTGACGTACTAATAATTTTTTGAACTCAACTGGATTATTAAAATTTAAAGTTTGACTTTGTTCCAGCTAATATATCATGTATGAAAGTAAGCACAAATAATTATTTGTTCAAAAAAGCAAATTATTATAATGAGAAGTTAAAAAAACCTTAGCTTAATGATCATAAAATTTCCTTTAAATTTCAATAAGAAGTTAATTTATAAGAGTTTTAGACCCATCATGTTAAAATAGGCAAAGCCTTAGCGGCATTTATAGTTTGAACCAACCTTTTCTAAGATTTATTGGAAAATAAACGAGAAACATAGAAGAGAAAAATGATTTGATTTTGAAATTTGTTGGAAATCTTAAGCACATTGAACCATGAGCTGTTGTTGTTTAACCGCAATAAATTTAAGTTACTAATTTCTTATATAAACATCTTCCAAATTATTTTCAGAAAACTAATGGATACGTACAACTTAACAATTAAAGCGTTTGCGAAAGAGGTAAATTAAGAATTATTTTTCTTAATAAATCTATAATATAATGAAATTTATGGAATTCTAAATGACAAGTGGCACATCATAACACACGTTAAAGGATTACCCCTGCCCAATAAATGTTGTATATATAACTAAATGCATAGGGTTGAAACGGCCATATCAAATACTTACTGGTTTTTCATATGGTGGATGAATATTAGTAAGTTAATACCAATCCTTTTTGTCCGGATAAAAATATCGACCTAGAAGCCGGCTGAGTAGAACTGGTGTTGAACGAATTGAGCCTGGAAGCCCGGAACAAAACTAAAGTGATGTCAGTGGAAGTCACCCTCGAATACCCTTAGTGCCCACAGGCTTTATTCTTACATGATTTATTATGAATGTGAAAAGACGGATATTGTGTAGAAAATTGATTTTATGTGATTTTAGAGATCAATACGTAACGCGTCTTAAATATTTGCTTTATAAATACCATTTCTCAATATAAAAGCAGCCAATCTAAAGAGGCCGTAAAGATAATTTCCACTCGAAAATGGCGTTAAGTTTTTAAAGGCCCGGTGGTGCAAATACTAGCGTTTTGAATTTTTTTTTAATCTGAACATTAGAAAATTGCGGTTTACTTACTGCCACTAAAGTTTGTGTCGGCAAAAAATAACTGAAATTTTAACTATCTAGAAAAAGTAAGGAAACCGTACATTAAAATGAATTTCTTGATTTCAGAACGAAATAACATGTAAAAGAAAAATTGTCCAAAAGTTAAGTTTTTGCGAAAAATTTTTCTACTTCACCACATTTAAATCATTCAAGTAAGGACTAAATGTTTTAATGTAGTTTCATATATAAGCCATTTTTTAATTAAAAATAAGGGCGTGACTTCTTAAGCTTGGAATCTTTCTTTACAATATCATATGGATTGTTAGCATTGTTCTTTAGATGTCTTAAAGTGCACTATCTAATGCCTTAAAACTGTTATTAATAATAATAAAAAATAATAATAATCTAGGCTAATACCCAAGCCACCACCATTGGTGCAAATCATCAAATGACATTTAATGCCTTTAAACGGGTAGCCTTGTTATTAATCGTTAAGAAACCTATCTGACAGACCTATCAGTGTCTTTTGCTTTTGAAGTAAAGTAATAAAATTTAACTAAAGCTCAAAACAATACTTTTCGGCTAATAGAATATCAAAAATGAATTTAATGATCATCACTCAATCAGTCAGAGCTGTCAAGAAAGTTGTCACTCTTAAAAAATTATGAGAGGTGTTGAAATATGCCCCCTTCTCAGTCTTTAAGTGTGATAATTAATATAATTTAAGTATAGTTTATATTTGCTTTAATATGTTAATTCAACTGTATGTTGAACGCAGTGTATAACAATAATTTAATTTAATTAGCTAAGATTATTTGTATTAATATCATTTTAGCTTAGAATCCAATAGTGTGTTAACTGGTTTCTGTTCAATTTATTAAAGTATTAAACCAATTAAACACCCCATATTACTTTTTCCAATGTTTGATATAAATCTGAAAAATTGATACTCCTAAACATCAACTAACCCATGTTTTAGTATACTTACATTGTAGCGGACTAACATAACCGAGGTGGTTACGCGAATAGAAATCCGTTTTGACTCGAAAGAAATTTCCTGTGGGTTTGTATGCATGGGACACTCTCGCACTCTGTAGGTTACGGGTTACGACTGAATTCGCCACAATGAGAAGAGTAAAACCTTTCAAAAGCTTTAATGTTACTTAATATTAAGTAGATGCCCAGCTTAGCATTTTACATAGGTTAATAATAATAATAATAATCAGCTAGGCTATTACCCAAGGCACCACCTTAGGCCTAAGTCATCATGTGACTTTTGAAGCCCTTAATTCAGGTGGCCGGGTTACAATGCGTAGGAGGGTGGTGACAAGCCCTGCAATGTTATAGATGAGCATTAGGATTGGGAAAGCTCTACATAATACATGTTCAGTGATCAATATCGAAAACGAATAACACGTGTCTTTTGACATTTTACAAGTTAAGGCAATCTATTTTTTATGAGATTATCTGTGATACTTTATTGGTTTACGGCAGTTTACATTTCTTATTATATCGTTTTAGCCCATGATACCTCTCTACACGCCATTTCACTATTAAACAGCACCGCATTTGTTCAAAATATCATCATTTTGACCCTGTTAGCTACACTTGTTATAAGTTAGCTACTCCGCCACCCTAACAACCGTGTTTATAGGATGATACGATGTCCCAGGTGCCCTTTTATTTCAGTACTGACCCAATGGTTCAAAATAGAGCTTTTAATAGTTTAAAAAAATATTGTATACTAGAAAATTTTTGGAAATGGTAATAAATAAATTTGATCAAGATTTGAAAATTAAAATTAAATATAAAATAATATAACAAAAGAAAAATTATAGTTTTTAATCCATTTGTTCAGAGATCAATGAGTTTTTTTATGAAAAAAGATTTGTATAATTTTAGATATTTCGTTTTTATTACATTTAAAATCACATTTAATATTCAACGTTTAGCTAAAGTTTCTTTTTTTGCTACTCGGAATTCTTAGAATCGAGTGTTTAAAAATCGAGGGGGAGGGTAAATGCATGACCGAAATGTATTGCGATATTGTAACAGAATTGGTATGAACTTCAAACGGGCGCAGTTAAGCAAGTTTATCCCTGTAACGTTTTTGGCGGATAGCTTTACCATACTGTGGTAAACGTAATGTGTCAAACCTTACATACATAAATCCAATTAATAGGTAAAATACTCGTTTTGTGTTTATTGTTTCCAAACCGAATTAATCAAAAGTTTAAAATGAGTTCGTTTGCTATAATTTTGGTCTTATCATTTCTAATGTAATTGGTTGAAAGCAGAATTTTTCTTTTTGGGCCAAAACGTGATCCAATCTTGATCAAGCTTCTTACAATCCCGAACAAATCTCGCAGATAATACTAGAACCAATATATTAACCAGTCTTTAAAAAATAGATCCTGTAATTATCGTCAGGTTGTACGATACTATTTTTACAATAATGAACGAAACTTTACTGAAAATTCGAATTCCAAGTTATTAGTGGAAAATTCAAATTTACAAATTCAAAATTCAGTTTCACAATTTATACTTAAAATATTAAAATTTAAGTTTGAAAATAGAAATTTGAAAAAAATGTCGAAAATGTTACACTCTAAGAAAAAAAGGCTCCATGTAGATCGGAAAAAGGGTTTTCAAAATGTCCCTAATTTCAAACTCTATTTTGGCCTAGATAGAACCTGTTTGAAAGGTTCCAATTAGCATCCCCAAGGGTTGTTTCCGAACACCCTTACGGTTATATCCAGCACTGTCAGGGGTTCGATTTCCTCGCCATCACAGTTCCAAATAGCGCCGAAGGGGGTTCCAGCTTAAACCGCTTACGGTTCCACCTAACACCATCAGGGGTTCAATTTTAAGCCCTTCGTGGTTTTATCAAGAGCCGTGAGGGGTCCCTCTTCGCAGCCCTACGGTTCTACCTGACGCCGTCTTGGGTTCGATTTGACCACCATCACGGTTCCATCTAGCGCCGAAAGGGGTCCCTCTTCGCAGCCCTACGGTTCTACCTGACGCCGTCTCTGATTCGATTTCACCGCCATCACAGTTCTATCTAGCGCTGAAGGGGGTTCCGGCTTAAACCGCTTACGGCTCCACCTTACACCATCAGGGGTTCAATTTTAAGCCCTTCGTGGTTTTATCAAGCGCCGTCAGGGGTCCCTCTTCGCAGACCTACGGTTCTACCTGACGCCGTCTCGGATTCGATTTGACCGCCATCACAGTTCCATCTAGCGCCGAAGAGGGTTCCGGCTTAAACCGCTTACGGTTCCACCTTACACCATCAGGGGTTCAATTTTAAGCCCTTCTTGCTTTTATCAAGCGCCGTCAGGGGTCCCTCTTCGCAGCCCTACGGTTCTACCTGACGCCGTCTCGGGTTCGATTTGACCACCATCACGGTTCCATCTAGCGCCAAAAGGGGTTCCAGCTTAAGCCGTTTACGGTTTTATCTAGCACGTCCAAGTGCTCTTCTTCAAACACACCACGGTTCTACCCAACATCCCATAGGTCTTTTATTAAGCATATTTAGTTCTAGAAAGCGCCTCTAGGGGTTAATTTTTAAACCCGTAACGGTTCCACTTTTCCGCTTGAAAGGTGAGGTTCATTTTAAAGCCCTCTGCAGTTCTAAGTACAACCTCAACGTATTAATTTTTAAAAGCCGGCATCTCCAGGGATTCTATTTCAACACTCTATAGTTCTATTTAGCACCTTCAGAAGTTCGGTTCCGCCCTTCACCACAAAGATTACTACTTCAAAACCTATATGATTGTATTGGGTTTGCTTTAAATTATAAACCTTAGCTTTGTCAGCCTACTTTTCTTTACGAGTTTTATTCCAATTAGCAGGATAAATCATGAAAAAAGTATTCCTATAAGTCAAAATAATAGTATTTATTTTTCTTTTATATACCTTATTTGCCAACAACGTTGCAGAGAGCAATTGCAATTTTTTTGGGGTATATTCCAAAAATTACCTTTTAGAAGTACTCCAACATTTTACAAAATATTTTGGGCTATTGTAGCTGGAAAACAAAGAACGAAACAAAAAGACAAAATTCCTTTTTTTAAATTTGAGATATCTTCATCCGAAACAATAGCGTGGGTGTGACGGGCTTCGGTTCAGCCTAAAAGAAAAAGATAAGATGTTTGGTATGAATTAAGAGTTTTTTTTACCAATGATGTTGAGTCATCCATCATCGATAACAAATTCCCTCCGAAATAAAGAGAGCGTTTTTTTAACACAATTATTTAGCAAAATTTTAAATATGCTACTTAAAAATTGTACGTTTAACGCCCTAATTACGTATAATCTAATACTAACACGATAATTAAGAAATTACTCAAAAAAATTGGTTGCGGCTATTTGTGCATAAATTACTAATAGGGATTTGGCAGCATGACGTAGGTTATAAGTCACCTATGCTTTTTTCCAATTGAAGAAAAAAAAGGATACCAGCATGGCGGCCATAGCAAAAGGTGTGACGTCATGCTACCATCTTGCCAAGTCCATATTGAAAATTGACGGTACTTTATTTCGCACAGTATTAAAATCAGTTCAAGACCGACTATAGTTTTTGGTTGTTTAGGCCTAGTGCCGTTGATTTAAAAAACATTGATTTGTAGGAAATTACTCGTAAATTACTTACTTCGTAGAAAAAAATGCTTCTTCATCCCTTCAATTCTTTCACAAACTTTAAACGCCGCTGAGCCAATCTAACTGTACACAGAAACCGTGAAACAAAAATGGTAGGTACGAGAAAAATTAAACAAGTAGGCAAGCCAAAATTTTCCTCTCCTCGGAAGAATTGTATCTAGTGGAATTAATTTCTCGAGATGACCCTTAAAGATATATCTACGCAATTCGCATTTACATGAAGGGCTTAAAATTGAACACCTGATGGTGTAAGGTGGAACTGTAATTTGGACGTTGAGACGTTTACCGTAACCCTCTTCACGTACAATCACAATTTGCAATAGAAAATTTTAATACAATCAATGACCAAAAGAGGGCGCTTTTGGAAAAACCTTTTCCCTGATTCTAAGAAACTGCGTAAGCTGCCATTACATGCCGGGAGTAGTGGCTCACTCCTGTAATCCCAAGCGTCTGGGAGGCAGAGTTTTTGGATAGCCGTGTGAGGACGACCACCAATTCCTCAACGGGTGGTCGGAATACTTCCACCACGGGTGTCCCTGTCCCACCTATCCCCCCGTAGGCGTGGCCGTTACACATATCTCGCCCTGATTAATAAGATGGACGAGAGCACTTAATTGTCCCAAAAGTTACAATCGAATTAAAAAAATCTTTTCAGCTCCCATTTATTACCAAAATATTTTTAAAATTATATTTAACGTTAATAAATCGCTCCACAGTGACTGTAAATTTCCATGTTAAACATCCATTAGTCAAGAGCGCAGAGCACGGTCTCTAGAGAAACGATTTTAGAGTATATAGGACGATAGTTCACTAACCGCTATGCAATAAATCAGGTTCGAGATGCATGTCAGGGCCACGCAAACGGGGTTAAATTTGGGGATAGGGAAGGGATACCGGTGGCGGAAGTATAACAACCACCAGTTGGATAGTAGGTGGTCGTCCTCTAGCGGTCATTCTCATTATCTCCCTCCCAGATGCTTTGGATTACGAGAGTGCACCACACTCCGGCTTCACGGAACATGCATCTCAACTCTCATATCATGTGCCTTTGTCGTCTGTAAGCTGAACTCACCGAAGTGAACAGAGTAAATGTAACTCTAGTAGCATACGAAGATTGCCATGCGTTTCATAGAAACTTATATATTAGATATTTTAACGTAGTATACAGTGTATTTAATATAATAAAAAGTGACATACTTACCAAAAGTGTGTCAATCGGACCTATTTCGTAATGAAAGTTACGAGCGAAGTACAAGTTGGGAGGGAAGAAGTTAAAACAAAGAATTAACGCCATGTAGTGAGGAACGGAGGAACTAAGTAGCACTGATCACAGCTAATGTATTTTATGACTTATCGTCGATCTGTGGAGATGCTATCGCCATCTACTTGCGATTTAATACCATGGACTGAAAAAAGAGCCAGAAAGGGCGACAATAAATAGTCTTTTATGTGGTCTATCTCGAGTCGAACATTCCTTAAACCTTTAGCATACGAAAGTACAGGGATTGTCACACTTTTGATATAATCTGTTACCACAAGTACGTATAATATATTTATTATAAGTTATAATATAATTTTTATATTATATCGTTTTATAGTGTATTATAGTGTATTATATTGTATTGTATTATATTTTATATAATATTTGTATTATACGTTAATAAAATATAACTTTATTTCCCAAGTTAGTATAATATACTTAATATTTTGAAAGGCCTACTATACAGCTTCTGGAAAACCTGGTGGTAGAAAGATAAAATATTCAGGAAACGTAATAAACTCCAACAACCAAAAATAAAACAATTGCAATTTTCAATAAATCCATATTTTAAAGAACCTTTTGGAGTTCTATTTAAAACTCTTGGCTTCAATAAAAAGTCCGGGACTGCAAGTGGAACCCCTAGGTTCCAAGAAGAACCTATTCGTGTTCACGTCTAAGCCCCAAGGTTCCATGATAACACTATAGGTTCCAACGCGAAGCCCTTTGCGTTCTGGACAAAACCCATAAGGTTCCATAAAACAAATTGTTTTTATAAAGTACCCTAAAGTTCCAGGAAAACCCCTATGGTTCCAAGAGTAGCCCCGAGGTTCTAAGAAGAACCACTTCTGTCAAGAAACCCCCTAACGGTACTACAAAGAACCATTTATCTGAAAAAATACCCCCTAACGGTTCTACAAAGAACCCTTGGGTTTTAAAAGACACCCTTTTAGAACCATTTTTTCTAAGAGTGAACTATCTTAACTCAAAATTCAATTATAAATTGTTAAATATCTAAATTACAGCCTGAACGGATTGCGGATACTCCGTGAAAAATCCGATCCGTCCAACCCGTACGGTTACGGTTCAGTAATCCGTAGCAATGGACAAATTGGTCGGTTGAGGATTTTTACATCTTAAAATTTTACGGATTGGATTTTGCTAAGATTAATCTGATCCTAAAGGGATTTAGATTTTCAAAATCCAATCCGTCCGTGATCCGTACACTTCAGATCCAATCCGTCCGCGGCCCTTTCTCTTCGGATACAATCCCTAAGCGTTCAAGCCGTAAGAAATTTAATCCGAACCGTCCGATCCGACAATTAATATTATCCAGTTTGTGTAAGAAATCCAATCCGTAGGATTCAGGATGAGTGTATCCGAATAATTGGACGAAGAGGTCGGTTACGGTTTTTCACCTCTTAAATTAACGGATTTGATTTTGATTGGATTACTCCGACCCTGGACGGATTCGGGTTTTCCAAATTCAATCCGTCTGTGGTTCACTTCGGATGTAACCGTAAGCGTTTTATGCGTTGTAAATATAATTCGAACAGTCCAATCCGAAGATAAAAACGCTTTAATTTGTAGGAATACGGACTAATATGGGGCGCCAAACCGGAAAAAACTAAACAAGATAGTTCTAGATATATTTCAGTTTTCTTGGAATATTTCAAGCGTTATAGACACATTTCAGTTTTCTAGACCCATTTAACGAAGCTCACTCTAGGTATTTGACGCGACGTTCTTTCTGGATATTTTACGAATCTCTCTAAGTATTTTACGCGACGTTTTCTATGTATTTTAGGGTTAGGGACTTTTCGCCTTTGCCAGTGAGAGAGAGGGAAAACTGCGTTCAACGGTTTCAACCGCGTATTCAACTGAACGATCGCGCTTACCAAAAGAACGCGTCGTCGCGGGGACTGATAAATTCATCTCAGATATAGACTATAGATGGCAGACACGGGCTTACATTTTGGAGGATCGAAACTCAATGTAATATAGCAACTGCTTTAAAATGAACCTCGATTCGAAAGCTCGCCATTTTTAAAATGAACCTCGATTCGAAAGCTCGCAATTTTTAAAATGGAATTTAAACATTTTAATTCTATTAATTAAATTTTAGTCATGAAGTATCTTGTCTCCATTATTATACATTTTTAAATTATATATAGCCATGACTTTTATGAATTTTAAAATTAATGATGAAAACGTTACTCTAAGGCACCATTAAAGGTTTTTAATTTCACCATTAAAAAACCTTTTTTCGGGAGGGTGAATTTAATGTACCTACTCAAAGAAAGGTAACAAACAGTTTTCAACACAATGGCGAATGAGTCGCCACCAGCCCACAGCTAACCCAAAATTAGGTCATTTTGGGAGGCCCCAAACAGGTGATAGCCCAGGTCCTCCAAAGTTAAGGGTATACCCTTGGTTATTGTAATAAACTATTGGCCATTTTGATTGAGATTAGACCAAGAAAATAGCTAATTTTAAGTCTAAACATTACTAAAAACCAACATTCTTTATTGGATATTAAAGTACCCTTAATCAAGCCGCGGGTTGCTTCAAAGATTCCAGCTAATTCGCAGACTTATCTATGACCTTATGGATTACGTCACACCTATTAAAGGTTAAAGACTTCAGATAATAAATACCACCGCAACGGTACAAGTACCATTTGATCCTCCAAAATGTAGGCCCGTGTCTACCATCTATAGTCTTTATCTGAGATGAATTTATCAGTCACCGCGACGACGCGTTCTTTGAGTAGGCGCGATCGTTCAGTTGAATACGCGGTTGAAACCGTTGAATGCAGTTTTCCCTCTCTCTCACTGGCGAAGGCGAAAAGTCCCTAACCCTAAAATACATAGAAAACGTCGCGTAAAATACTTAGAGAGATTCGTAAGATATCCAGAAAGAACGTCGCGTCAAATACCTAGAGTGAGCTTCGTAAAATGTGTGTATAAAACTGAAATGGGTCTAGAAAACTGAAATGTGTCTAGAACGCTTGAAATATTCCTAGAAAACTGAAATATATCTAGAACTATCTTGTTTAGTTTTTTCGGTTTGGCGCCGCGTAGACTAATATATCCTAATAAATGAATTGCTTGGTTAGTTACAGATTTTGAGATCTTACTCGTTATACAAATGGCATTTTTCGGTATGAATCTGAACTTGAATGGATTTAATTAATTAGCGGAGTGTAGACTGAATTTGTTCCTGGTCGAATAATCAATGATTCACGATACTCTGCATTAGTCTTGAACGTGATATATCGCTATAATTTAGAACCACCGAGGGTTGTTTTGGTATGGTGATAATCGCAGTGCTTCCCGGGTTAAAATTATAACTGAGGAATTTGGAGAGTCTTTGGAGCGGTGTTGATATCAATTTATTCTTTTTACGTTTGAGATGCGTCCCTGTTTGCTCTTCAGATGGTATTCGACTCAACTTAGCTTAGAAATGTCGATGTGATCCAATTTTTCCAGAGGAAATATCGCGGCCTTTGAGATTTTTCCGTAAAAAACATTGTTCGCCTGTGATGTTTCTGGAAAAACATCGTGGTCATCATAGTTTACAATAGAATACTTTTTTGTTTATAGAACCTTACGGGATATAAAAATCTTGGTCACCGTATTTTACAGAGAGAAAACATCATGATAATTGTGGGTTACGAGATATATCACTGTCGTAACTGTAGTTTAAGAAATAAATGTCGTGGACATCGCTGCTTACGATAGAAAACTAAGTGGTTATTAGCGATAACGAGAGGAAAGATCGTTGTCATCGAGGTTTATAAAAGAAAATATTGTGGTTATCGTGGTTCAAAACATCAAATTTCGTTGTCACTATCATTTAGGAGAACAAACATAGTGGCAATCGTGGTTAACGTGATAGTATGTCGCGGTCATCGTGGTTTACTAGACTTAACAGTTTACGATATTCTGTATCACGGACGGATATATACAAGAGTAAAAATCGTGGACACCATAGTTCATGAGATAGCCTCGCGAAAGAAAACCTGGTGCTCCGTCTATGGTCAATACGCGCGACTAGGGTCCCTGATCCTATGAAGGTTCGAAATTGAGCCGATTTTGGTACCTCATTTTCGTAACCTGCGGAAACGTTTTTAAGATCGAATTTTCGATTGTTGTTTTTTGGCTATCTTCTAAATTTGTGATGGTTAATGCGATGAGTAATAACATGAGTATCATAATACCACTATGGTAAAATATTTAAGTATATCCTTCCTTCAGGGTAATGCAAAAAAGTACCTAAATAGCGCTACTCGGTAGCGGCATCAAGAAATTTCCTGAAATTTGACGTTCAATTTTGAGTAACGCTATTTTAAAGCTTAATGCGTATTTAGCCGCTTTAACTTCACAGATGAAATATTAACTTCAATTATTATTATTTTTTTAAACTAATAGCTATTGTAATTAAAAAACAATTACTCTTAGTTACGAGGGGCAGGGGGAGTTCAAAAAAAATATTTTAGGCGTTACGTAATTTGTGAACAGCCTCAAAGTGGGACAACAAAACCAAAGTATTTCAATTAGCTAGCATAAAACTGAGGTAATCCGGACCCTCTATGAATGCAAAAGGAAAAGCAACATTTTTACAATTATTTACCATTAATTATTGTGATGTGTAATATTAAGACTGAGGTGCATAACTGTGCGTAGTTTGTGCGTTTGATTGTTTAACACGTTAATGTGAAAAGTACAAAGTAGGGTGGCTATGGTAAAGTTACCCCCTTAAAGTTGTTAATTCCTTCCGAGCCCCATGAGTGCATAATGGGGTTATTAGTCGTTAAACTGAAAAGTGAAAATCGTAAATCATAAGTTGTATTTAATGTAATACATTAGATTTAAACGTTTATCTCATCGTCAACGTATTCACAGATAAGCCTTAATCTGTACACCTCGAATCCATAGCCGTTTAATTTGTTGACAATTCAATCCGTTTAAGAAATTCAATATGTGGAAGGATAAGTAAAATGCAAAACTCTCCAAATCGAAGCCAATGTCCACCGATGGATTACATTTTTTAAAACCCAAATCCTTTCAGTGACCGACTCGGTTTTATTCAACCAAATCCTAACCGTAAAATTGTAATTTGAAACTGACCAATTCATCCAATTATTGGGATATATTCATCCGTAATCCTACGCATAATATATTTTCACAGATTAGATTATTTTAAATTACGGATTGGACGGTTCGGATTCGATGCGAAGAGACCGAACCACGAACGGATTGAATCCGAAGTGTACAGACTACGGTCGGATTGGATCTGACAAGAATGGACCACGGACGGATCGGATTTGGAAAACCCGAATTCATTCAGTATCGGATTCATCCAATTAAAATCCAATCCGTACATTTTGAAGAGGTGAAAATCCAAAACTGACCAATCCGTCCAATTATTCGGATATATTCATCCGTAATCCTACGGATTGGATTTTTTCCAGGTTGGATTATATTGATAGTCGGATCGGACAGTTTGGATTAAATTACTTTCGGATGCAACGCATACGAATTGTATCCGACGTAAACAGTTCACGGAGGGATTGGATTGGACTTTAAAAAACGACGATCCGTTCAGGCTCTAATCTAAATTCAAAATTAAAGTGTTAAATATCTAAATTCATAATTAAAATGTTAAATATCATAATTCAAAATTCATACATCAAATATCAAAATTCATACATAAAATATCAATATTCATACATCAAATAACTAAATTCAAATTCATACACAAAATATTAATTCCAAATTCAAATTCACACATTAAATATCTAAATTTTAAATTCGAATGCACACATAAAATATCTAAATTTAAAATTCAAATTCACACATAAAATATCTAAATTCAAAATTCTTATTTCATAAATTTATTTAAAGCTCGAGCCAGGTAAAAGTTAATTTTAACATTTTACGGTGTTAGTTAGTAACTCAAATTTGTGCAACGTAGTGAAAAAAGATCAGACGATACTAGAAAAATCGTTTAATCGGTGGTTTTTGAAGTTTCAGTTCAGAAAATAATTTAAGGCAGATTTCTTAATTCGTTACCCTTTATGAATTTCGTATTCAGTTACCAGTCCTCTCTTGAAATGCAACTTTGTTTTAATCTTGCTTTTTATTCATATTTAGCATTAATTATGAATTTTATACACATTCGAAAGTAAGTAAAATTTATTAAAATTCCTTCATTAACCAGTAATTGGAACTTGATTTTCAAATATTCGAATTGATCGCTTATTAAAGTTTATATTTTTGAGTATTCATTTTCTTAAGCTTAGTTTCTCAGTTTCCACACTTAAACCGTTAACATTGTTTATATGATGTGAAGTTACTATTTCGTAAGAACAGTTACTAAAGAGAGGGCAACCTTAACGACCACCTCCACTAACGTTAATCAACAAAAAAACTATCAATGGAATGCGGCGCCAGTACAAAGAAATGCAACTTGAAGGTCAAATAATGTAACACTTCAAATTTTAAATACGACATTAAGTGTAAAAGTTTATTAATTTGAAAATAGTGCAATCGATCCCAATTGAAAGTATAATAGTTTTGGTGTTCCAATTACTTTACCCTTAATGCCCTCGCATTGCAACGAAATGCTAAAACAAATAAAATATATTCGTTAATTTAATTATTTGCATTAATAAGTCAGTGTGCCAATGATTTAATATGGAAATGCATTAAACATTATATCTTCCATAACAAAATAAAGCATCCAAAAAATGTTATCGCAATTTAATATGTGGTCAATAAAGATTCTGTAGCATTTTATTGCCTGGTTGTTGCATTCGTATATAGATAAACAGAAACCATAAAAATGAGTAGTAAATCTATCGTAGCACTAGTAAATTAACGGTTTGTGTCCAATTACACAGTTTTCATTTGTGCAGATTCCGTTTACGCACTTTTCCATTTGCGCGTTTCCCATTTTTGGAATTGGCATTGCGGAGCTCCCAATTTGCGCAGTTTGTCAATTTCATAAAGCACCATTTGCGCGGTTTCTCATTTCCGCTGTTCATCATTTGCGCAGATTTCCCATTTTCGAGGATTTTCATGACTTATATGTTAATTATTAAGCCTTTTTTCCTTTACAAAAGGATTGTTTATGGCAGATAATTCTTAACATTACCTTGTTTACCATCCAGCTGCACCGCTGGTCTATGTTTAATGTCCGGTCGCAATGTACATAACAAAAATTTTCATGTTTTGCTTATTTGAAATATGATTTGTTGAATTAGTCGCTTGAAAATATATCGCCAGTCAAACAGTGACTCGAAGCTTCTCAGTCTTTAGGTTGACATCGTAGTGAAGTAACTGTATTTTGACTAGTTCCAGAAATATAGCCTCGACTCTAGCCTATACTAGGTCTTTAGTTTTTTTTCGATAAAAAGCTCATATTTTACGAATAATACATGTTTTTTAATCATTTTCCGAAATATTAACCGGTAAATTTCTTTGTTTACATCCCCCCCCCCAAATCAATTTTATCATGGTTAATGATTGACCGTCCCCGACCTCTAGGTAACGCGCGCCGTACATTTGGAGGTCGTGTCAGACCTATCCACTGATAAATTTTTGTGGTCGTTCCGGAGATTTTGCGCGAGAGGTGGAATTTGTAGAATAATATACAGCGACAATGCGAAGACTTTTAAAAGGGCCGAAACTGATTAAAATTAACTTTAAAAAAATCTAAGACATCCAGAGGTGTGGTCAGAAATTTATATACCGGTGCTCCAAGCGAATCAAAAAGCCTACTACACCGGTGGTCTCATCAGAATGCCCTACGCCAGCGTCCACAAGCCCGGACAGGTGACAAAACCAGCATGGGTAGCAGAACCCCACTACTGATGGTCGCACCCTCGACGCAAGCTGCTCACTCCAGCAGAAGGTGCAACAATGGGACTACCAGCCCGCCACTTCGCACACAGCAGTGGGATAGAGAACGGATGCTCTAGCAACTCCAGCCGACACCCCACCTATGAAGATAAGGAGCCAAACCCTTTGGAGAGAGCTCCTAAAGGGGAACGAGAGCACACAGCAGCCCGCATAACCCGGCACAGCTGGCACCGGAGATCCCCGTTGGAGTCCAAAAGGCCGGGAGATGGGTTCAATGTGCCCTCATACGGAGGCTCGCCACCCCACAGCAGGCTACCCAATCCGCCGAGGCAACCAGTTTGCCTGGACCCTCTCCGTTAGCCTGAACCGAAGTTCACTATCCAGCCCAAACCTGACCAAAGTCGGAGGTGGAGATAGGACCATTTGATCAGAGCTAACATCTCCCAGTGCGCCACCGCCCTTATGGGTAACAAGAGCCGGACCCCGACTCCCCGATAAAGCCACCAGTTATTGCACACTCTAACCCATTTAGGGCCAAGACATCCAGAGGTAGTGGATTGTTTTGGCTCCCTACGCATAGAGTGGCGCTACATAGCGGACCGGCTTTTTTCACGGGTAGGCTAAGAATTTTGTCCCCCCCCCCTATAAACAAAGGCGTAATGGAGGGGGATTATATATATAATTTTTTTTAAATATTTTTAGCATTTTCGCCTCACAGCTAGAGAAGCCGGGTTTGATCCCATGCAGCTAAAAGCCCCGAATAGAAATTTCGAACAATCTCTGAGTAGAAATTGCAAGTTGTATCTCTACTGGTTAAAGGAGTTTTCCAATTTCTCAAAGCAATGCTGAGGTTAACGGTTATAGCATAATCCTAACATAAGTCCCCATTAGCAAAAGTCTAGGTTTTTGTACACTGTTTAAAAAGTCTTCGACAGGTGAAATTTTTGCCCTCTTTTTAATTATGCTAGAAAACAATAATAGATAGATCGATGAAACCAATTGCAACTATTATTTATTTCCCAATATCTTTCGTTATTTATCGGTTTCGTCCAGCAAAAATTAATATTTTGGCGGGAACCGACCAAACTAATGTTTACCACTTTTTAAATATTGGTTCTACGGCACTGACTAGCGCGTTTTTGAATTCACAGTGGTCCGATCATATTTTGAAAGTGGAAAAATTATCCCTCTACAACCAATAACGAAAGATATTGGAAAATAAATGATAATTGCAATTCGTTTCATCGAGCTATCTATTATAGTTTTCTAGCAGAATTAAAAACTGGGCATAGATTTCAGCTGTCGAAGACTTTTTGAACAGAGTGTACTAGGAACACCTACCTGATATTAAAGGGGTTCCAAAGTTTGGTGGCAAAAAAAAAGAAAATTTAGCATGCTTTTCATTCCCCCCAACCCCTCACTCGGCCTTGGCAGAGTCAACCGTAAATTTCGCACTTTACTGACTTTACACACATTTTGCCACCGAGCTTTGGAGCCCCTTTAAGTAGTATAGGTTTTATAACGCGGCACATCCTAGCGGTTATTATCAACTAAGCATTTCTCAAACATATTTTACGCAACGCATTATGATTTATAAGTCGTGCGCGAACGTTTTTACGCTAGGAAAAATACACGACCAGCGTTTCCGGATAAATCTCCGCCGTCAGTGCGCCACTCAATAACGGGGTAGCCAAGCCAAGGCCTATTGAAAATTGGAGCACTTTCAACGCTTACAAAGTTAAGATTCGCAAATTGCCTCGGAAAAATAATGGTTAATTATTAAATAGTAACGTATAATCGACCATTAGAGACAACCGCTAGGTAGTTATTTTGAAAATTTGAGACTTAGACGCGTTTTGGATTTTATCCGCCTAAATTTTTAAGAAAATAAATTTGATGGAGACATTTTTAAATGACGATGGTGCTTATATTCTATCGTGCCACATTTAATTTCTTATCTCCAGGACCAGGCCGTTAGCATACACCCCTATGGCAGTCCTTTACTTATGGGGTACTTGTGATAGGCTTATGGTAATAGTAAGTATGGGGAGCTTCCAGTTAGCTCACATGGCATGAAGGGCTGGCCACCGCCCTCCTAGGCAATAGACCTTATTTTAAAATAGCATTGGCCTTCATGCTTTTACGTTGCTGCTGCGTCACGGGTGACGTTTCTTTGAAGTTTCACTAGGAAAAGCCCTAGATATAAGAGTGATCTCGACAGACGAACCATGTTCTTAAGCATAAGCTAAACTCAACTTCTACGCATTTCGTGACGAATGAGCTGCGTAAAACAAGTACAGAAAGTGTAGGTTAATTTAGGCCTATATAACCCAGCCTCTGGTTAAAAGGCCTTACAAGTCACCAGATTAATTAGGTCTGTAGTGGTGACTTAAGTAATAGCTAAGATTAATAATTTTGTTATAAATACTGTTAAAACAAGATAAATAAATGAGTTCAACGCATTTAATTTTAACTACCGGTACGTTCTTACAACAATCGACTAATACCAAGTTTAAGCGGTGCGCGTAACAGCGCACGTATGGACAGATCCCATTTATCGCGTCTTTTATTCTAATGTTCACTCCTTAATGGCTGCCACTCATCACGCTGGCTCCATAATATGTCTGAGCTACGCAGAATGATATTTGTAGCCCATTTGATAAAATAACATTAAGAATTGCCAACGTTATCGAAGCCGCGTCAAATTGATGTAGGTTGATAAAGGGCAAAAACCTTTCGAGAACCTCACCTTTAACCGTGGTGAATCTAACGCAAATGCTTAATTGCGCTACTACGCCATTGTCCCTAGTTTCGTCAGCTATAATTGCGTAAACCCCACCCGAGTCTTTTATGTCCTGCATAATCATTCTTTGAACTAGCGCGCCACTAGTATTTATAAGTTCGTTTTGTATCGTCCCGTGCGTATATTTTGCGACGTTGGACATGTTATCTATCTTGTTTTTTAAATCAATAGAATTCCGTTTTAACAATTCTAATATTTCTGGGAAGTTTCCACGATTTTCCTGTTGGTTGTTCTCTCTATGGCCTCTAAGTGCGATATCCTGCTGAGCGCGTGTCAAAATGACTTGAATATGGGCCGATAAAACGTCTCGATTGCGAATGATATCTAGGCGGTTTTTATCATTTATCTGAGAGGTGATAGCACCGTGCTTTTTCGTATTTAAATAGTTGGTTTACTTTGATTCGGCCAATCAGTGGGTCGATTTCACGGAATTAAAATGTTCATAAACCTTTTCATTCATGCATTTCCAATTTCGAAAACCAGTGGTAAAATATGTATTTCTACCGTTACTTGGAAAATGGCGGCAGCAAAAACAATATACTTTATCATAAGCTATGGAATATTCCAGCATTGGATACTTTTCATACCACATGGAATTAAAACTTCGAGTTTGACCACAAACGATGGTTTTGGGAAACGACTTAGGTTGACAAACTGGCGAATCTTTATCGATACAAATATCAGATATAATTAGACTTACAGGTATTAAGGCAATTGAACGGTTGGAGTCGTCGACATTTTCTTGGTAAAATTGTGCAAGTTTTTTTTAAAGTGGTTGATGGTAGTTCTGTTTCGTTTCCTAATTCCTCGTGAAAAATATCGCCTTTTTCCTTTGATAATTCATTGACGTTTCACTCATTTTCTTTATTTATCAAAACAGTTTTTTTCGGTGTCCTCGAAAATGAGTTCGTTCCTTCGACTAGATTCAGACGTATAATTTTCTTTAAAAACTGTACCTTCGGCTGGATACGAGGAAATTTCATAACCCTCCTTATCGTCGAAAAAGGTTCCTAACACAGTATTTTCTTGGTTATAATGTTGATTTTCCAAAGTTCTTGTTGGTAAACTGCGAATATTCACTTCGAACTTTGGTTTATGTTCGAATGGCCTTGGCTCGGGCTTTGAACCTTTAATGTAGCGATCAAGAGCTCCTTTTTGAGCATTTAGAAATACTTCACTGGCTTTTCGTTTATTTCGGATATTTTCTACCACTCATATCTTCGGTTATTTGAGGTTTATTTCTTATTAATTATTATAACAGGTATGTCCAAGCGCAACTAAAGTTTTGCCAAAGCAACAATCGACTGTGTTTACCTTTTTCCCGCCAAACTTTAAGGAACAAGTCGGCCCAGGCCGTAATATTAGTTCCACATCAGTGTATTCGAATGGGCAAAGCCATACACCCTTAGTAGACACAGGTAGGCAAACTAATACAAAGCTTTTGAGGCTTTGTGATTTCTTATCGTTGGATATATAAATTGCCACCCTAAGTGAAAGGGTGGATGCCGCCCACCATCAGGAGACCCGGGTGGGCAAACTAATATAAAAACTGCTGAGCCCATGTGATTTCCTATAGTTAGATATACTATTTACCATCCTATGTTAAAGAGAGGCCACCGCCCACCCTCAGGATACATGGGTGGGCAAACCAATTCATAAGCTGTTGAGGTCATTTATTGACCTAACTTGCAAGGTAATTTGACAAAAATCTATATTTTAAATTTCGATCTATTTGTGGTAGAGCTTTAACTTTTTAAGCGTACGCGTGTTCTTAATAATATAATACCTTCTCCCGATAGTGACTTCAATGTATAATTGTTTCTCTATGGTTCTATTGCTTTTATTACCCAAAAGGAAGTTCGTCAGTGTGGATTGAACTCGTAGTTAGTCTTGAACCTTTTGTTTGGTGTAACGAGTGATGAAGTTTTTTAAGGTATCTTGTTGATTTATTTAAATAAGAAAATAAGTATCTCATTGTGGGGCTTTTAGAGCATTTATAAGTACATATGGGGAAGAGGGCATTTAAAATTTTCGAGCTCGTTAATTCGAGTACTCAATTTCGAGCGAGGCATCTTAAGCGAGTGTGCCCACCACCCACCACCCACAACCCGACGCGAAGTTTGAGGTTCACTTGACCTTAAATTTCGGAAAATATACGTAAAATAAGGCTTAAAACGGACAAGAATTTCGACAACTTAACTAGCCAACTCCCCCCGCGCCGCTAAAACTAACGAGAATACAGTAGAAGTTCCGAACAAGTTTTGGGAAGTTCCAGTGGCCGAGAGCGTAAAGGCGTCATTGCTCGGAGTTTTTGAGTGAGTTCGAATCCCGGTTTCGCCAAAACTTCAAATTATTTTCGCAGCGCCATCTGCCGTGTCGTTGCTCTCCACACCAAACAAACAAACACACACACAACACTTAACGACAATCCGTTCATAGCAATAGTCCCACTTCGATATATATATATCTCGATGTGGAACTAAAAAACGGGCGGGCCTGCATTATTTCGGCTTTTGGGTTGGTGCGCTGTATAATGCCGCAACCTATAACCGAATAAATTGCTTATAATTATTCGAGTGCACAAGGAGAGATGTCGCTACTACGCCGACTGAAGTCACTTACTTCTGTGTGGAGAATAGAGAAACCAACACCGATTTCATTGAAAATGACTGGAATTTTGTAAATATGTGGCCCTCTTATTGGAATTATGTGGCCCTCTTATTGGAAATATGTGGTTCCTGACAAAATCTCAGGTAGGCTATAGCCTACCTCAGCCTACAATTAGCGCCGCTACTGCGGACAGGGCGGCCTGGTGGGGAGGGTTTTGGGAGAGGATGGTTCGTTCTGTCAAAACATCCCTTCGCAAAACCCTCGGAAAGGCTCGATTAAGTTACGAAGAACTCGAAACCCTTTTAGTTGAGATTGAAGAGACGATAGATTTTAGACCCATAAGCTATGTATATGAAGGAGCGGAAGAACCGACTCCATTGAGCCCCGTGCATTTTTTAATAGGCAAACGCATAACCTCGCTGCCCTCCCGAGTGTATTCTAACAATGAAGCGCTAAACCCAACTAGGCAAGAGTTGACTAGGAGACTAAAGTACCGACCAACATTGTTAGATAGATTTTGGTAGAGGTGGAAGCGTAATCATTTGTTAGAACTGCGTTCGGCACATCATAAGCCAGCTCATAGTCCTACAGAAAGTATAATAATCCACGACGTTGTTTTACTAGAAGAAAATAAACTCCCGCGATTGATGTGGAGAATAGCAGTCGTAGAAGAGGTAGTTGAGAGTAGAGATGGGGTTAATAGATCGTGTATGGTTCGTTTAGCAAATGGTAATCGAGTGAAGCGACCTATCCAAATGTTGTACTCCTAGAGATTTCAAGGTTTTGAACACTGTTCAAAAAGGGGGAGAATGTTAAAAATAGAATAACGATCAATTAAAATTTAATTGAAAAGTTTGTATGTAAAAAAAGATTATGGGTTTCTGTGTATTTTGTAAAAAGTGTATTAATTGTATTCCATCTGTTTTATAATTTACTCGATTTTCTGTGTCATTCCATATTTACTGTATTTTTCAGTGGTTCGTGTATACAGGGTCTTTTTTTTTTGCTCGGAAAAGTGTTTTTTTTCAAAAACTATTTATAGTACCGATTTCAAATTTGGAAGGTCAATTCTCTATACCGGGGGACATCAGTTTGAGAAATTTGAGCGTTTTCGGTAATGGTTTTCACCAATTTTGAAAAATTATTTTTCGACCACTAGGTGCGAGATAAAAAAATTATATTATAAAGTTGTAGGCCGTCATCGAAAACCCTTAAAAATTGTTCACTCGACGAAAAACAATTTATTTATCAGTGAAAATTCGAGCTTGAAAAATTTACAAGTTGGTGAAGCCAAATTACGATAATTGAAACCGAATTACCTAATCCAGTTGAAACTTTGGTTAAAAAAACGACCGGATTTAAAAAACACGAGGCTATAGGTCAATCCTAAACATGCATTGGGTATTTAAAGGAAAACTTTGGGAGATTATTATCAGTGTTTGATAATATTTCGAACAATGCCTCGTTATTCAGTAGCTGAGCGTACCGAGATAGTTGCCATTTACTATGGAGAAGCAGCGCAAAACCTTAGAAGAGTGACTGAAATCTTCGCAGAAAGACATCCAAATGGAGCACCATCTGTAAATACAGTAAGACGAGCAATTCACCATTTCAATCAATTTGGTAACTTGCAACCTAGGTTTCGCGGATTAGGTCAACCGGATTTAGACTTCGAGAACAATGTACTCGCGTACTTTGTGGCATATCCTCGTCACAGTTGCGCTAACGCCGCTGCTGATTTGGGTTGTTCTGCAAATCGTGTGTGTAAAATTCTTCGTAAGAATCGCTATCATACAGAGCTACGCTCCACCAAGGACTAATTGACGGAGACCATCAAAGACGTTATGAATTTAGCAACTGGTTACTAAATGCTGTCCAAGAAGATAGACAATTTTTGCGCCATGTTTTGTTCTCCGACGAAGCGTCATTTTCTAGAGATGGGCCCTTTAATCATCAAAACAGCCATCTTTGGTCTGACATCAACCCACATTGGGGTTTTGAATATCATCACCAGGTTCAATTTGAACGGGTCAATGTTTGGGTTGGACTTGTTGGAAACCGTTTGATTGGTCCCTTTTTCCTGCCGACGAACCTCAACGGCCAAAGGTATTTACATTTTCTACAGAACGAACTGAGTGACGCAATCGACGACCTTCCATTGGCTGAAAGACGTCAGTTGTGGTTTCAGCAAGATGGCGCCCCTCCGCATTTTTCCCGGCAAGTAACTGAGCACCTCAACAACGAGTTTCCTGAAAGGTGGATAGGGAGAAATGGTCCAGTGCATTGGCCAGCAAGGTCACCTGACCTAACACCGCTGGATTATTTTCTCTGGGGATTCGTTAAAGCAAAGGTATACGCCACGCCCATTGAAACTAGGGAGGAACTCATTAGACGAATAATCAGTGCTTGCCGAGACGTCACACCAGAAATGGTAGAGAAAGCGTTTGAGAACTTAATTGTCCGCGCACAAACCTGTGTTGCAGCCAATGGTGATATTATTGAAAATGTTTTGTAAAAATTTATGTGAATAAAATATCTGCATTTAAAAACCAAACGTGTACATTTTTTCAAGTGTGAAAACTCTACTACGTTTGTATTAGACTTGTTCCCTTTTCAATTATCGTTTCAAACAATCGTAATTTGGCTTCACCAACTTGTAAATTTTTCAAGCTCGAATTTTCACTGATAAATAAGTTGTTTTTCGTCGAGTGAACAATTTTTAAGGGTTTTCGATGACGGCCTACAACTTTATAATAGAAATTTTTTATCTCGCACCTAGTGGTCGAAAAATAATTTTTCAAAATTGGTGAAAAACATTACCGAAAACGCTCAAATTTCTCAAACTGATGTCCCCCGGTATAGAAAATTGACCTTCCAAATTTGAAATCGGTACTATAAATAGTTTTTGAAAAAAAACACTTTTCCGAGCAAAAAAAAAGATCCTGTATAAATATTCTTGTATTTCTTCCGACAAAAGGTATAATAGTCTTTTTAAAGCTGTAGGAAAAGGATGCGAGGAAAGTTGTCAGGGGCTCGTTGGAATTTGAGTGAATGAGTGGGTTTTTCCCCATTACTGAGTGCGACTGAAGGTCGCCAAAAGGGAGACAAAGCCCCAAGAAAAAGAAGCGAGTCATTGGGAGCTTTCCTCGGTCCCTCGAAAAGAAAGGCAAGCCAGAATTGGTTTGAAAGCCCACTGTGCGGGAATAGGCTTCGTGCGCCTCTAAATTTTTTGTATGCTGTTAGTTATTAAACTTTTGTTATGTTTTTAAATTGTGCAGTAAATCTATTACGCGCATAATTACGTGCCAGTTCCCAGTTATTATTTAAGTGCCGTTAGAATTCGATGTTTCAGTCCGTTGGATTTTAACTTAAGTTTAGCTCTCCCAATTTAAGCTACGTCGGACCAAAGTAAAAGTAACAACCAACGCCCAAAAAATACGTTGGCGGATTCCAAAGGCATGGTCGCATTCAATAAATATCTTCACCACATAAAGTGTCCTTGAAGAATAATTAGGTAGCATATATCCTAGGCCCCAGCATATGATAAAGTTATCTTGATCTTTTTAAGGCATATTTATCGTTGGTCGGGTTATATTGATTGGGAGGTTTGTGAGCTTTCCGACAAATTCCTAGCAGTACTAAAGCCATTAACATCATCCAGTGAATTATAAGTACCCAAACTAATTATTTTTTATTTATTTATTTATTTATTTTACGATTAAAGTCGGATTTCCAAATATGATTGTCGCATTACTTGGCATTAACGTAGTTGTAAACTTTCACATTTGAAAGGTTATTTAATAAATTTTGCGGCTATTGTGTATTTATTCTTCCTAATGATTCTAACCTTCATACACTTAATTGTTCGGTCCCAGTCATGAGGAATAGTAGGACAATAATTTAAAATGCAATAGGTCAAAATCCTGTCTATTTTTGTAGAACGACTTCTAATGTGGCATTGGGTTTATTTAACGACCAAATTTAACTTTGTTAATCACAAATTTTGTAGATTTTTAAATAATTTATATAGCTCTCCATTTATATTATAACGTAGCTTATTATCTAACTAGTCACATTCAATATCAATAGTGTGACGTTGCTTAGCATTGACATTCTATTCAAGAACAAATATTAAAAATTTAAATTTGTATACGTGTGACTGCTGTTAATTTGGGCTTACTACTTTCAGTAAGAATTATCTTAATCTTTGATTTTGCTTTAAATTTTTTCTTAAATTTACTTCCAATGATGTTAATTCCGATTGATTAACGTTATTGTGGGGCTATCGTTGATTAAGCCCGCAGCTTAAGTTTAATTTCCTAACTGTTATGTTACGTCGTATTTTGGGAGCATGTTATTAAATAAGAAATTTTCGGAAAGGAGGAAATTAGGGGGAAAATATAATCAACCCTTAAAGAATTTTAAATTCTAAGCATTAATGCATTTTCTCATTTTTTAAAAGATTTTTTCGTTAATTTAATAATATATTTATCCTTTTCAAGAATGTCGATGTCGATTTCCGATTACAAATGTACGACTTTATTTTCTTGAGAGGTTTTTTCAAGAGACCGGAATACCGAAATCGTAGCCTAATGCCCGCCATAAGAAGCGACGAGTATTGGCCACTTTCACGTGATTGCGTAACTCGGCACAATTCTTTGGACCACCTTTTTAAAGTGTTCTCAATCACCGTAAGTTAAAATTGGTCATCAATTGAGCATCATCAAAATATTATTTGGGATATATTGGTGATGATAAGTTGTTAAAAATTTGTTTCTTAAATAAACACCAAGTATATCGATGTTAACTGAAATTAGTCAAAGCGCGAAGGGTACACGGAAATTCATTAGAAAGTGCTGAAATTTTTCAGAAAACCTTCCCTTGAAGTTTACGGGGTATGTTTTAAACTCATTTTGTGATATGACACTCTAGTATGTGGTCTGTTTTTAAACTTTACGAAATCTTATCCAAATAAGTGAATTTTTTTCATAGTGTTCTGACCTCAAAAATTCGGGTGATGGGTTTTATATATATACATTTGCGTCTTAAAATCGTTAAGAATTTTAGAAGCTCAACCAAGTTGATCTTAAATTTGTACAACGACGAAAACCGATAATATGATTATCATATATTGTTCGTTTTCGTAAAGCGCTTAAAGGCCTAGTTTTTTTCTGCCTGTCCCCCTTTAAATTAACTTAGTGGTGGTAGGCCAACGCTGAACATGTTGGCCTAATTTAAAGGGGGGCAGGCAGAAGAAAACCTATGCCTTTAAGCTAGCTGATAAATTTCAAGCTGCTTAACAAACAGTATAGCATTAAAAGTTTGCTAAATTACAGAAATCCCTTAATAACTCCAATTTTAATAATATTTTTGTTTGATATTTTTTTTATAAAATATGTGTACACACACCTGTAAAAAACCCCACAAAGATTTCAGTAATATTAAATTTGTGTTATTTACAGGTATGGACTTGTCTAGTAATATCACTGCTTATAATAAATTTAAAGAAGATTTTTGTCTTTTTGGGTGATTTAAAGAAGCGTATTTTCTTAGGATCTAAAATTAAATCAGGTAGGTAATTGAATGTCACCAAACGTTCAAAATCTTATTGAGTTTTCGATTTAGCGTGATTGTATCAATAATGCTATCTTAAAACTTTTATTTCAAAATATAAAATGTAATTTTATTACGAGCATCGTGAATAATCCAATAACTGTCGATAAATAAACTGTTCAAATATTAACTCTTATGAAAATGCGCCGATCGTCTAAAGCTTTTAGCCCCAAGGGACAGATTCAACGTAAAAAACAACGGCACTGACACACAGTCTCAACTTTATAGTCAGTCTCTTCTGCTTAATAGAATGAAACATCTTCACGAGTCAGAAGGACTTCCCTTAAGACAACGGTAACCACACAGTGACAAAATGAAAAATATAGAAAGAATTCAACTGAAAGAAGCCGCGAGTATAACAAAAAAAATTTCAACACTTACTCTATTGGCTCAATTATCTTGGTAATCAAATATTGTCCGAGATATAAACAGATATTTTGGAAATGTAATACGATTTCAACATTTGAAAGAAAACACATTTGCGAGCTTTCATCCTGAATGTATAATAGACATCGATGGTGACAATTAAAAACATTTCCACGGGTTAAATATAGTCAGGGTCAGTCGTCTTAAAAGTTCTTAAAGTTAAACTTTCATCTGCAGAGGCCAGCCTAAATTTTTCAGTTAACTGAAGCAATTGATTAACGATTTTTCGGAGTTCAAGGAAACTAAAAGTCAAATCAGGATCAAACAGTCCAAAGTTAAGGTAGTAGAAGTCATCTGGGATCTTTACACTCTGTTTAGTTCATGATTTAATTTGTCTGGCCATTTTACATCGCGTTGGAATGTTAAACTCACAAAGTTTCTGTGAAAACGGGAAACCTTAGTACTTCAGGTAAACCATCTTTAACCCGAGAGCTTACTTCAACACAAAACGTTTTTGCCAGTTTTTACTTTTGCTACGAAGCGAATGTGCAAACCACTCCACAGTCCAACTTGATAATTTCATTTTAATTCTACAAAACTTACTCAATTTATTATTAAAATTTGTTTTCTTTGTTTGTAGGATTGGGTTGGAAGTTCATTGCATCAAGAGATTTTAAATACTTTGCCATTTTTGGTTCTTTTCTGACTTTTTTGGTGGTCGAAATTTACAAGGCTAATCTTAGCACTTCGTTTGTCGTTATGGAACCTTGCAATATAGACACTCTAGATGACGCCGTACGCTACGAACACGTTATACCTATTGCCAGAACCAATACGGAAATTCACAACTTGCTAAAGGTAAGAATTTCCTTTTAACCGAAACAAATTGGTTTTTATTTCTGATTTATGAATCATGAAACAAAATTATTGAAAGATGATTTTGAGACTTACCCAATTTCCCAGTTTCCTTGACCTTAGTCAATAATCACCGTGTTACATTTATAGCGACCTTATAACGACTAAATACGATTTATTAGAAAATACTGTAGGCGTTTAATTTGGTTGTTGATACCATTTTTTAAATAAGTGCTTAAACTTTATTTACAAAACTATTTTGTTTAAAGATAATAAAGTTATGCGACTAAATCGATAACCAACGTAATATCGGCGTTTAATACCTAAGTATGAAGTGCCTGATGCAGGATTGCGCGGGACGGATAGGTGTTTTGGCACTGTACTGAGGAGTGAGTCGGTTTCATGTTAGTTAATAACTGACAAACAAGAGTAACATTACAAAACAAATACTACAAATAGTTGACCTATCTTATGTTAATTTTTAACTTATAAATCTCATTAATTAGGTTAGTTAAGCTTTAAATAATAATTTTATGACTAACATACTAGGCAAATAAAATGAAAAAAAAGCATCAAATCATTTAAATCTGTTTTTTTTACATTTTTATATAGGTGTTTACGAAACAATTTTATATATCTAACAAAGTGTTTCCATCATGGCCTAAATTTATTAAGAAAACCTTTCGTTTACAGGTGAAATAAATTAGTTTTTAAATCAATGAAAAAATTGCAATTTTTACGATTTCTACCATGGTGTTTTTCTAAACATAACTTGAAAATTAGATAAATTGGTTTAGGTTATTTGATTTAACCGAACTCTTTCTATTGATGTATTGCGTAAACACAATCCGCGAACCTTAATTATAGGAAATCAATCTCCTAGAAATCTTCGGTCGAAGCAGTTAAGGAGTTTTGAAAGACATGATGATAAGTGTAATAACACCACGAACGAATTTTAATGTCCTTAGTAAGTCCACAATTAACACCTATTATATGCTCTATAAAAAATAGCATCCGCAATACACGGGGCATTTGATCCAAATCATAATGTGGGAATGGATTTCTTTACAAAAAAGTAACGAAGCGATATTTCAGAAACGTCCCATCTACTACAAGGAAAATTTTCAAGCTCGGAATCAAGTGTACATTAAAAGAAGAAAATTGTATTCGTCTCGTGTGTTTAACACGTTTCCATCCGTTTGGTTCCTTTATGATGGCGAGTATCAATTGTTTTGTGACCAAATACTGCCAAGCTTGAAATTGCACAAGGGTCATGTCTTAAGCACAAGATTTTACGGATATACCGCGGATAACCAACTTCCTCCGGAAACATTAAATTTGTTTAATAAAAGGTATGATTTAACCTTTTAATTAAAATCTCCTTTTTAATTTAAATCGTTGTTTTATCGGAGTAGCAGGTTTCATTATAAGGCGCTTCAGATAAAGTGGATTTTATCCATTATTTTAAGGAATAGATTAAATTACTTTTGAACATTTTTTTTACCAAATTTGTCATTCGCCTTTTCTCCCCAAACAAGCCTTCTTCGGCTTACGACTTTAGCCTTTCATTTCGATCATTGGGAAATACATGTATGGCTTATTCTTTTCTTTCACGACTTTATAGATAAGAAAGCTTCAGGTTAAGTAATAATTTTGCATATTATTCTCAAAAAATAATAAAACAAGACTTTTCAAGTTTTCAAAAAACTGAAAGTCCGGTATGAGCCTTACACCACTATGTTAATAAAATTTTAAACCAGATCATCGCATAATTTATCTGTAACAGAAAATATGTCGGCCTACGACACCAAATATTGCCGTTTACAAGAGCTCTCTGAAATGCCCTTTCTTTGGGTATGCTTAAATCTTTCTATCAAGTTGTAAAATGGAAGGTTAAATAATTAACCCAAACTTAGGCTTCTCTGAAAGTTTTAGATCAATAGTAATTTAAACTACATTTTTAGTAACATTTTGCAAAACATATATAGTTGAACCCCTTAAAAGGTGCTTTAAATGTTATCAAATTTGAATCAAAAGTATCGCATCGCTGTCGAATTACCAACCAGTTAAAGCTAATGAAATAAAATATTATTTTATAAACAGGTCTTCAGATTATTTGGCAACTGGAATGCAACAATTCATGCAAAGGAAATACTTTAACAAAGGTGCATTACGATGTGTTGAGAAATCCAATCAAAAATCCGAACAGTTTTTGTGGAATCCACTATCTACCGAGGATTTATTCTATTTTTTCCTTCTTTGGGTCATTGCTAATGTCGTTATTTTCATACAATGGCTGGCAATGATTTTTTTCCCGTTTATTAGGAAATATTTATTGGGTTTTTCGCAGCAAATGGTCGATTTTCTCGAATAATCTTTAAAAATAACCGATTAAATCAAATATAAGGTAGAAAACCAAAAAGGACCTAAAAACTACCAGACATGAATTTAATTCTTCTCTTATCTTAAGCAGTTGAGTAAAAGTATATCTAATTCTGAATAAAAATGGAGCTCATTATAAGGTTTTCTTCCGAATACTTTGACTAAAAAACTTATCTAAATGCAATAGGTCCAAAAGAATCTTTAAAGCTGTTGTCCTTAAGACTTTACAGCTGGTCCTCTGTATATCAACGGAACATCAGTTTCCTCTCTTTGTCACGTGGTACAAAACGTGATACTTTTTCAGAATAAACCAAACTACAATTAATTTAGGAACTTAAGAGCTAAACAAGGAATTTAAAGGAGACCACGAAAAATTACCAATATTACATTATAGATATAAGTTACTTACATGTTCTCTACTGTATTAATTTGTTGATGTACTCTACGGGATTTATTTGTACATCAGAATGTCAGCGAAAAAACATGATTGATTATTAGCGCAAAAAGATACATGTTTTTTATTATACAACAAATATCTAAAATAATATATGAATATAATAAACATTATTATACTAAGGAAAATGTTAAGTAACAGTTAATTTTTTTTAGAATTTCAACGGTTATTGTATCGAAATAACTAATTACTTTTTAACATTCTTTTAAGTGTGCTTCACCAGAAATATCAATTTAACATTTATTGCTTCAACGATTCACTTACTAGTTGTAAAACTGTAAAAAACCAATTAAATAAAATAACGATCTTGATTTCTGAATTTCTTTCGCTGTTATCTCTATGCCTCTCATTTAAAAGTTTACACTTTGTTAACGTTCTTCATCACAACTGACTTCAATGGTAGAATATGCGATGTACGGAAATGCAACTAAACATTTTTCTTGTGAAAACCGTGCATTAAGTGAAACTATTAAAGTAACCATAACGAAATACCAAATAATATTAATTGGCGAGATATGATAATTTGGTTCATACTTCGTTGGATTAGTTCTACTCACCCTAGCATATTTAACCAGTGCCGTTGCAGTGTAAGGGGGGTTTTCCTCCCCCAATTAAATAATATTGAGATCCTCACATACCAAATTACAATAAAGGGGGAAAATTAATTTATTCTAAGAAGTCTTAAAACAAAGCTCAATTAATTAAAATGCAATTAAGCAATAAAATTAAAAAAAACTTTTCAAACATCACAAAAACGATTTATACGTCCCCACTTAATTATTATTAAGAATTTGTGAATTATTCTTATAGATAAAATACCTCTAGCTAAGAAAACTCTAAAAGTAAGGTAAACAATTTTCGTCCCCAGTACGACATTGAAAAGATCTTTGATGGCACCACTTATAAATTTCAAAGTTGTTTAGGAAAATAAATTTATTCTTAAAATTCCTGAATAAAATGGAAAACATCTCAAAAAGTGTTTGGATGTCCCAAGTTACTTATTATAAAGAATCTCCCCAAGTTAATAATTGTTCACACAAAATAGCTCTTACGAAGAAAACTTTAATAGTGAGGAGATCGAATTTGGTCTGAATGTGTCACTTATTATAAGTTTGCAATCCAACATTAAAAGATCTTCGAGGTCCCAGCTTTTAAATTTCAAAAAGAGGGGTTTCCCCCCCCCCCGAATGAAAAAGGACATCTGGTTCCCCGCCAATTCATGATTGCGAAAAGTTTGCGCGTGATATGATTTATATCATCTGATTGAGATTACTCCACTCAAGCATAATAAACTAGTGCCGTTGCCGTGTTGGAAATACATAGCGGTATTTTCCTTCCCCCGAATCAAAATAATTGAGATCCCCATTTTTAAATTAAACAAAGCCAGATTAATTAAAAACACAATTCAATTTCAATAATTAAATTTGAAAACATCCAGAAAAGTGTTTATTGGTCTCCATTCACCCATTTTAAAGAAGGTGGAAGTTCCCACTCTAAAGTGATGAAGTATTTCCATGCAACATTTCCTTACTGTTTTTCCCGCACTTGTACAATGCTTACCCAGATTTCTCAATAAGAAGTGCCTGTGAATTCGCCTATAGGCTTCACTGCAGTTGAAGTCTCTCAAGAACAAGCTGGTTAGTCGTATTTATTTATTTATTTATTTATTTATTTATTTATTTATTTATAGAAAGGCGTATTAGCTGTAGCCAAGAAAAAAATTTATAGTTTGGAAATACAGTTTTAAGTGGTTATTTTTAATATCATAATCTATGGTAAAATATACTTATCTCGTTAAGCCTTACCTCTCTATTTTAAATTGTTTTCGAAGATGTTGGATTTAAATGTTTTTAAATGAAAAAGTCATTGTTATCAAATAACGCGGCCTTCTTTTTTACTGCATTTTGCAAGTTTCTCAGCTCTCCCATTGTAGAGCTAGTGAATTCATTCATAGGCTTGATTGCACCATCCCGAGAAGAATCTGGGTATTCTTAGCGAATTTCCGAAGCCTTTTTTTAATTTGGTTTTTCGTGGTTCTAAACTTTACTTATATTTTACACACAAATTATAAAAGTAAGTCACTACGTTCTCATGAAGGTCGGAAACACGGAATTAAAAAAATCCCAATTTCGCACTCAACGGGAGCCGTTTCCATAATGCAACGAACTGAACCATGCAACCAGCTCGTGCTAAGTCAAAACTTCTGTTTTAGAAATTATAGTCATAATTTAAGGCCCTTTACTAAATAATTTTTCCAAGGGCCCCGAATAAATTAATATACGTTTAAAGAAAAGATACAGCACGAGCATAGAAAACGAGCTGCCTTCTTTGGACCGATTATATCAACTTGTGGTGTAAATTATAGCTTTGCAGACTTGGGCGAGCCTCAGAAATTCCCAAAAATATTACGAAATAAATGGTCCTTATGCTCAGAATGAGCCTTGGATCGAAGTGGCGTATTACCTAGGAACCTACAAATTTTGCTGTTGAAACAATGTATGCCAGGGAGAACAAATATAAAGAGATAAGAATTTAGGATATATTTATTCTTGAGGAAATTATATAATTTTTAATACTTTTCTTGGTAGCATTTATCTTTGCCTACCTTTCGTTCGAATGCAATAATTTCAGTGTTGAACGGTCTTGAGTAACTAAGAACCACCTATGGACTGCATTGCAAAGAGTGGTAAAATACGCGAAAGGGTAGAATAGTCCGTAATGATAAGGGACCAGACATAAAGACGTGAATCTCAGACCAAATAGATCTTAGAGTAACAAACTAAATAACACTAACTAGAATAGACAGAAGTTCGATCATCAGTATCATGCCAGAAATCTGGCTTGCGACTATCACACCGAAGAGATAAACTAGGCCTAAACATAGAAAAATTGCAAATACGTTGAATAGCAACGGAAAGCCGAAAAGGGGGGCTGTGGCGGACAGTCTTGAATCTAATTAAACTAGCGACATTTCAGTTCTACTGAATTTGCTGGCAAGCACACCGAATCCCCTATCGAAAAAAAACTTTGTTTTAAATTAACGACGCTAGTAGTAGTGTATATTAAGACAAACAGGACCACTATGTTGATACCTTCTCACATGCTATAGTGAAAAACTCATGTTTTTTTTGACATTTAAGAATACGAAAATGTCTATGTATTCTCATATGTAACATAATCACTCATAAGTATGCCATAAAAGCATTTTCATTAATGAAACCTTGTTCACGGGATATGACGTAAATTACGTCACTTACAACTCCGTGACGAAATATGCGTCATCAATTTTACTGATGGGAAACGGAAGTTAGTGAGAATTCCTCACCCGTTTCTGGCTTTGCCCATGTCAAGTTTAGCACGTGCCTCACGATCACATTATTTCATTTCCATGGTAACGTTTTCAATAGCGCAAGGATTATAAGAGTTTTGGCATTTTTAAGTCCACTTAATGTATGTTCCGTGTGAAACAAAGTCTCATTGAATTTTTTTCAATGGAAATATTATACAGAGGCATACTTATGAGTAATTATGTTACATATGGTATTATATATATCAAGTCCCACTTATAAAAAAGTAAATTGGTATAAAATATTTTTCAGCAACTATATAACCTTACAGGTTAGCTCTTTCGCCTCGCAGCAAGAGGAGAACGGATTCAGTCCCAGCTGTTGGCGGTTTAGAACTTGACCAGAAAACTAATCAAATTTAGTTATTTAAAACAATTTTAAATATAAAAATAACAAATAACAAAAAACCTGTTTTAATTGATATAAAATAATTTGGTACTTTTGTAACTTTGTTAGATTCCCTCAAAGTTTGAACCATTGGAGGAGGGGGGTTTGCATAGAGCTTCTAGAAAAGACCCAATATCCTGTGTTTGCTCGGCAGCGTTCTGAAGCCTTGTACGTCACTGAAACCTTTCCTGGCATATTTTTGTAAAACCCAAAACTTCCACAACGTTGTGCAATACCAAGCGCACGAGAAGGAAAGGAGCCCGTAAAAGAGAATTTCTCGTTCGGTCTCCCAACTAAATTGACCACGAAACAGTCAACCAAAATAAAGTCAATTCTAAACTAACAAAGTTTTACTTTTCTTTAAAACTACCTAAAGTTACATATTCTACAGTTGGCGATAACCCCATTTCCAAAAAAAATTAACGAAATTAACGTAAAATTGCCTTAGGAGATTTTTCAGTTGGGCTGGCTAAATAAATGGCTCTCCCCCACCAACCCCCACATGAAGTGCTTCGCAACAGTGGCACTGGGTGAAAACCCGCAACCACTCCTTCTAGGTGGAGTTTGCAAGTTATCTTCCTGTCTGTCCATCGAGTACTTAGGTTTCCTCTTCTCATAAAAACTTGCGGATCTTTTAAACATTATTTAGTGTAGAGACTCTAGTGGTTATCTGTGACAGGGCAAGCAACAACCCTTCGACGCGTTTCCAATTCTTCCCCGGAATCGCAGGTTATCAGAAAAATTAACTGTCCCTAACCAATATTTACTTACTCCTAAATCCCGCTTAGTGCCTCTGTGTGGCGTTGTGTAGAAACTGTAGATGCTCTTCAGTCCTTTGATGACACCAATATTTTCAAGGATGAAATTCCCTGGGTGAATTTGTCGCTTCCCGTGGCCCCGGAAGGAATCGGTATTTGCCACGCCTCGAAACTCGCTCTTACGTTTTTTTGCTTTTCTTAGCAATCACTAACCAGTATTTTATATTGGTCCGTATAGGGTATGGCAGCGCGCAATATTTAATTCATTCTTCCGTTTTCCCCGCGCCCTGATTACCGAATGGTGTCATAACCGATTCGCTAATCCATTACGAGTTGGACATAAAGTTTGGGTCCCGTATCTCAAATCCAATAGAAACTAAACTATTTTACGCGAGATTTTTCTGAACTTTCGTACTCTGCGTAAGGCGAAAATGAACGTCAGTGGTTATAATTTTTATACAGCGCCCAATGGCCCCTAATTTTCTAGGGCATCAAAACCTGGTACGCCATAAGAGAAAACGTATATACGTATTGTAAAAAATAAATTGAATTTTTAAGTCACTTACAAGTTAGTTGGGTAATAATTAGAGTGCGTAAATCAATGCCCACAATCGGGGAATTGGGGATGTTGCACCCCCTATTTATCTGACAGAGCTTTAACTTTCACACAATATAGAAGTAAAGCAGTTATAAAGAATAAAAAAGGTTCGAAATTGAAAAGTCAAACGGATACAAAATTATAAGAGTGCGTATTTTTTAAATGGTACTTAAGGTCGGTCGGATAAAAGGGGCTGACAAATCGCCGCTAAGTACTTTAACCCGCGGAACTTGGTTGTGCAGATAGACAAAAACCTATTCATTATTCCTAAAGCAAACGTCGTTGTTATGTCACTCCATTAAAATGATATGGAAGGTGTTGCAAATGTGGACGACATCAACAACGATAACAACAACTACCCTTCACAACTTTACATCGAAAACAATCGGAGTGTCTATTTTGGATGTTTTTCGGACAAAATTTGCCGGGGACTATTGTGGCCCGTTTTTCGGTCTAAATTAGCTGGCCGTCAAATGCTTAGCTATTTTAGCCCGAGAAACGGGCCAAAATAGTCTTCACTGGGCGGCCAACACTATTTTGGCCTGTTTCTCAAATTGGGCGAAAATAGTGTGTGACTGGGTTACCACTATTTTGGCCAGTTTATCGAGCTTCGACATTTTTCAGGCGAAATTAGTCCTGACCGCGCGGCGTACACTTTTAATGGTTTAATTAGTTCTTATAGAGTGGAATCACTATTTTGGCCCTGGAAAAACGGCGAAAAACAAAAACAGGCTAAAATATTGCTCGCCGCGCAGCCGTGACTATTTTTCCCCGCCGATTTTTTATTCATAACTGTTCTATTGTTGCGGGTTTTCTACAAATACCGTCAAACAGGTTCAAACCGCTTATGTGGTAAAGTCCGTTATCCTTTTTCTTAGCTAATTAATCTCATTTTTAGTTCCACATCGATATATATCAAAGTGGGACTATTGCTATGGACGGAATGTCGTTAATAAGTCCCACGGCGATATATATCGTAGTGGCGTACGCGCGGAAGGGGGGATAACTTAATTTGAATTTTGCTCAAAGACTTTTCAAGTAAGGACGACCAAATTTGCCACACTTGATATAATTTCTCTAGCGAGTAGCACTAAAACTGCTATTTTTAGGGTTTAAAGACCGTAAAGTGGTGTGTTCGTTATCGTCATCGTCCACAATTTGCAATATCTCTCATAAAAGTAGATGGGGTTGGACATCAAATTAATTTTAAAGGGCTAGGTTTTCTTCGGACTGTCACCCTTTAAATTTACTTTCCTGCGATACTAAAACCTTAGTGGTAGGCCAACGTGTTCCGCGGTTGGCCAGCCAACAGGGAATTCGTTCGGCGGGAAGTAAAGTTAAAGGGCGACCAGTGCCGACCTTAGGGTTTGCGAGGCGCCGTGCAAAGTCAGCTTGCGATAAATTAATTTGTGAAAATCCGAAATACAGGGATTTTAAGGAAATAATTAATACAAAGCTGTTTTACAAATTTTAAGTTGTTTATACTCAGGACTTCGTTAGTTAAATTTTGGTCCTTAGGCAAAGCTTATCGAGTGAGCCAAGCCACTAATAAATTTACGTTCTATTTAGAAACCGGTCTACCGTTGGAATTTCAGGCTATTTTATTTAGTTTATTACTCGAAGATCTATTTGATCCGAGATTCGCGTTTTTGGTTTGCTCGAAGACCGATTGATACGAGATATTAGTAAGTTTTTTAATTTCTTCAAATTTGTTTAGGATTTAGCTATATTATCCCTTTTAATAATGGACTAATCTACTTTTTCGCGTATTTTATCATCCTTCGCACAGTCCATAGGTTGTTTCTTAAATTTAACTTATCTTATATACTATTCTCCACCACACTCCCCCCTTTTCGGCTTTCCGTTGCTATATGCAATGCGTTTTGAAATTTGAGGCTTAGTTTCTCTTTTAGATATAACAGTCGCCAGCCAGATTTCCCGCACGGTACTGATGAGTTCCAAATAGAACGAAACCGGTCTACCGTTGGAATTTCTGGCTATTTTATTTAGTTTTAATGTAGTTTATTACTCGAAGATCTATTTGATCCGAGATTCGCGTTTTTTGGTGGCTCGAAGACCGATGATACGAGTTATTAGTAAGTTTTTTAATTTCTTCAAATTTGTTTAGGATTTAGCTTTATTATCCCTTTTAATTATGGACTAATCTACTTTTTCGCGTAATTTATCATCCTTCTCACAGTCCATAGGTGGTTTCTTATAACTTAACTTATCGCATATTCTATTCTCCACCACACTCCCCCCTTTTCGGCTTTCCGTTGCTATATGCAATGCGTTTTGAAATTTGAGGCTTAGTTTCTCTTTTAGATATAACAGTCGCCAGCCAGATTTCCCGCACGGTACTGATGAGTTCCAAATAGAATGAAACCGGTCTACCGGTGGAATTTCTGGCTATTTTATTTAGTTTTAATGTAGTTTATTACTCGAAGATCTATTTGATCCGAGATTCGCGTTTTTTGGTGGCTCGAAGACCGATGATACGAGTTATTAGTAAGTTTTTTAATTTCTTCAAATTTGTTTAGGATTTAGCTATATTATCCCTTTTAATTACGGACTAATCTACTTTTTCGCGTATTTTATAATTGGTTGAAATGGTCATTAACCAGTTGGTTATATTAAGTACGGTGGAATGTTTGCCTGCTATAGAAATCAACATTTTTATCTTAGATAGACCACTGACTGTGGGTATTCCGCTAATATTTTAGTATAATTAATATTGTAAATTATAACTTAAAGTGTAAATATATTATATGTAGTTGTGGTAGCATATATTATAAAATAAAAATTAAAAATATCTGATATATTATTATCTTGACGGAGCTTTATAGAACCGCGGTTGGTTTAAAATCGAAAACCAGGCGCTGTTAGGAATAGCTGAAGGGGTTTGACGAAGATCTGCTGATGGCACTAGATAGAAATATGATGGTTTGAAGAAGAGCCCATAACAGTGCTAGATAGAATCGTGAAGGTTTTGAAGAAGAACCCATTTTGTTGTTATATGGAACCGTGATGGGTGTAAATTAAAACCAAAGACGGCGTCAGGTAGAACCCCTGACAGTGGCACCGTGCTTAACAAAACTATAAGGGAACTCGATAAAAACCCTTGCTGATGCCAAATGGAATCTTTAAAATTGGTTTCTAAATAGAACAAAAAAGGGTTCGAAATAAGGGACATTTAAAAAAAACCCTTTTTCCACCTATATGGAGCCTTTTTTTAAGAATGTAAAAATAAACGCTTTAATTTGACTTAAATTTGGACGCTTTGAGACTATCGGTCTGGAATAAAGCTACAATTGGTTGCACTTATCTGCAATGAATTAAGGTCGCAAACATAACGACTGTCAATTGACTACATCGATCTAAATGCCCGAGTGGCGTAGCCAGGATTTCGTCATAGGGAGGGTCGAAGTATGTGAATGTTAAAAAGGGGGAAAAGAAGGGTTGGAAAATTAGTAAAGTCAAAAGTAGGACCAAGAGATGGGTTTAGACACTGAAACCCTACCCTTGCCTACGCCACTGAAATGCCCTCTACCTTACTATATTAGTTACTACGCAGTGGTGGTAATATAAGGGCAGTTTTTCGCCCGGCTAGCAAATATAGCGCCTTAGTTCCCGCTAAATGGAGATTGCTCCATAACAGTTAATGCTATGGAGTTCGTTCGTATGGCGTTTCATCGGTTATAATGTGCTCTGCCTTACTATATTAATTACGAAGCAGCGGTTGTAATATAAGAGTTTTCCCCCCGATTGCTAAAATGGCGCCTGGGTCCCCTCAAAATTTGCCTCAGCTTTGAGATATTAACTTTGGGCCTTGATATATGTATCAGACTGGGTATTGCGAATATTTTACCAGACTTTATTTTAATCTAACAAAGGCTTAGAAAATGTTAGCCTATTTTGAACCCCATTTGAGGGATAACCTAATGCCCTCTACCTTACTTTATTAGTAACAAAGTAGTGGTGGTAATATAAGGAGAAGTTCCCCTTACCTGCTTGCAAATTTGATGCCTGGGTGCCCGGGAAATGACGATTGCTTCGTAACGGGGTGTGCTATTCATAAATTGTTTACAAAGCATTATGTTGTAGATTTAATGTTCATAAAAGTTTCGAACTTTCGATTAAGTTTGATAAGTTAAAGCAAGGGTGAAAGTATAATATGGGCTAGCTTGTATCGTTATTACCTCAGTGTCACGCGTATAGGTCGGCGTATAAGATAAATTTACCACCAAAATTTCGATTAGGTGTAACCTTTTTTGGTGAACTGGTTATTTATGGATATTATCCATGGATACACAAAACATACAACGCTATTGTCAGGGTTTGAAAACAAAAAACCCGACCCAAAAAACCCACTTTAAAAACCCACATGAGAAAAGCCCACTTTGAAAATTCATATTTTAATAAAAAGGCATTTTACAAGGTGCAATGATCACTTTAATCAAGAACCCATAGGCGTACCAAGAACAGAGGAAATGAAATTTTGCTGGATCGCCTCCTAATCGATTTTTTTTTAAAGAGGTGGAGCTTTTAAGTCTTCTTGCACTATCGTTACTTCTAAGAAGATGGCGCGAACCCTTATATATACAGAAAATTACATATTATTTTTAAGTTATTCAGTTTCAAGTTGGCTCTAAGTTGGCTTTAAGTGTCCTCCATTAAGCGAAATTAGAGTTGGTTTTATAGTAGGTTTTAAGTTAGTTTAAGTATTTCTTAGACCGCTTATTTTTTGGTTAATTAAGTTACTACAGGCGGAAAATATAAAAAGGCGGGGCTTATTTTGAAAATATAGATTAGGAGGCTCCACGACGGGCTATAAAGCTATGATTACGTGTTCTTAGTACGTCTATGGGTTCTTGCTTTAATATCTACAGGACGGCGAGAGAGGGAAACGGCATTGACCATCATGGTGCAATAGGAGAGAAAAAGGAATTTCGCCACGTCGATTCACCGGCTCTCGGTGGCAGGAGAGAGAAGAAGGAAGGAGGGGGGGGAAAACCCCGAGCGGGGTATAAAAGGAGCCCCACGCAGGTCGAGAGGGCAGTCTTCTCCGCGCTCTACTCTCGGTGGGATTATTAAGGCTGAAAAGCCCAGCCTACCTAGAGTAACCGGACTGGAACGCATTAAGCTGTAAAAGCTTACCCCAGGCCACTCACCAAACAAGAGAAGCGGTATCCACGCGTGAATAATATTTTTGTATCTTGTACTGTGTAAATATTCAATAACCAATAAAAGTAATTTGTCTTACGTCCGGCTCGTTATTTCTACGCCTGACAACTGGTGGAGGCGCCGTATTCAATCGTACCACGCTCCCGCATCACCCTATGAGCCACGACCCCGCTCGCGAGTCTAACTTGCCTGCTTCTCCGGCCAACACCGAAATTTATTCCGTGTCAGGATCCCCGTCAACATCACCTACAGACGCGCCTTCCGGGAATTCACTTCGTGTCTCTCGCCGTAATCTTCAGCTTGAACCTGAATTCCGCGGCTTAAAACCACTCACTCGCCACAAATCATCACCCTCTCCTGACGCATCCCAAGAAACCATGGCTACCGACGCCGACATATCCGCTGCCATGACGGCCGCCCTCAATGCCCTGACTCTTCAACAGGGTACGCCGAAATTTAACCCTGAGAATCAGGATGTTAACGACTTCATCACCTTATTCGAACACCATACCAACGGTAAATCAGACGCTGAGCGACTCGCTCTTCTTCCCACCGCTCTCCAATGAAAATCTGTTTCGTGGTATTCCACACAACTCCGTGTTACGAGGGCTACCCCTCGTAATGTTTGGGAAACCTGGAAAACCGCACTACTGAGCGAATTCGGCCGCTCCTCCGAGGCTATTTTCACCGCACTACTCGCCAATAAACAACTACCGGGCGTCGACCCAGTGAAGTACTATCGAGACACCATGACTCTCTGCTCGCTAGCCAAGCCGAATATGACTGAGTCGGAGAAAGTCAACCATCTCATTCGAGGCCTCCTTCCGGGCCTTCAAGAGAAATTGGTTATAATGTATCCTACTTCACCCCAGGACTTTCTTAACAAGTTGCATATGCTTCAATCTACCACTTCTCCCGCCGTACCATCCACAGGCAGCCCCAATGAAGGAAGAATTCTAGAACTGCTTACGTTACTCACCGCCAAAACCGCTAGCACGGCTCAACCTACAGTTGCTCCGGCTCTTTATAATTCCGCCGCGGGTGAGGAGATCAACTTTCTTCGGCGAGAACTACAGGGAGTTCGTCAGGAGATCGATCAGCTTCGATCATCTTCACGACGTCGTGATCCTAGTCCTTCCACATTGTCCTGCTATAAATGTGGGCGCAGAGATCATTATGCATCCTACTGCCAAGAAACATTCCGCCATCAAGACCGAAGCCGCGGGACGTCTCCTTACCGCACCTTTCAATACCAGCAAGATCAAAGCGGTCGGACACCATTCCAGTCAGCCGGTAACTACGTGTCTCGTTATCGCAGCCCTTCGCCGTACTCCGCTGAATCGTCCGACTGGCGTCGGGGGCGCAGCCCATCACCCCACCCTCACGGACGCAATCCACAAAACCAGGGAAACGGGGATCGACGGTGGTAGAAGGAGGTACCACACCGTCAAACTCCACCTACTCTCTCCTCCTTAGCCCCTCCAACAAACTCGTCACCTTATCAGCTACTATTCACCACACCCCAATAGAGCTCATACTCGACTCGGGCAGTACCAAAAACATCGTCAATGGTTCTCTAACCACCAAATTGAACCTACCCATCTTATCAGCCGGGTGCGTTCAATTACAAGTGGCCGAGGGCTCCACCGCGTTAAAGCGCTGGTCATCCAGAACTTCGAGTATGATCTCTTACTAGGATTGGAGTTTTGCGACACCAATGAAGTCGAGATTAGCTTCAAATCTCGTTCCGTCACCATCGGCAACGATTCGTTTCCGTTACCTGACACTCTATTCGAGCACTCTAGTCTTCTATGCAATGGTACCGATGTTACCATCCCAGCGTCCTCTGAACTTGTTCTCGAAGTGCGAGCATCCCAGGCCAATGGCTCACTCATGGTGGAGCCTCTCCAGTCCACTTACCACCGCTTTGGACTGCTCATTTGCAAAACTCTCACACACTTTTGCAATGGTCATGCCTTAATTCGAGTTGCCAATCCCCATCACCGACCTATCATTCTGCCCCGGGGAGCTACACTAGCACGGGCCCATGAAGTCATCGAGATTCACTATCTCACCACCGACACCTCTGGCCACGATTCCCACCTCCCTCGAGACTTGAATATCGGACCACAGCTTTCATATACTGAACGGGAACAGCTGCTTTCTCTCCTCAAGCAACATTCGGACGTTTTTTCCCGATTCCAAGGTGATCTGGGGCGCATGTCCTTGATAAAACATCAGATTAACACCGGCGAGTCAGCTCCAGTCCGCTCTCATCCGTACCGGAAGTCGTTGAAAGAACGGGAAGCTCTCCAACAGGAGGTTCGCCAACTTCTCGAACAAGGTACCATCAAAGAATCCTCTAGCCCTTGGGCTGCTCCCGTTATTCTCATCAAGAAACGGGACGGCACTTGGCGCTTCTGCGTCGATTGGCGTAAATTAAACGCCGTCACCAAAAAAGACGTCCATCCCCTGCCAAGGATTGACGACACCCTAGACCGTCTCGCAGGGTCCACGCTTTTTACAACCTTGGATTTGGCTTCTGGCTACTTTCAGGTTGAGCTCGAAGATTCAGCGAAAAAGAAAACAGCCTTCGTCACGCCCGACGGGCAATACGAGTTCAACGTCATGGGAATGGGTCTCTGTAATGCTCCTGCGACGTTTCAGAGGCTGATGTATAAAACGTTGGGAAATCTAATGTGGCAAATTACAATGGCATACCTTGATGACATTGTAATTTTTTCACGCTCCTTTGGAGACCACCTTGAACATCTGGGTCAAGTGTTATCCTGCTTACGTTAAGCTAACCTTAAAATTAAACCTAGCAAATGTTCGTTTGCTCAGCCACGAATCCGGTATCTTGGTCACGTCATCGACGGCCAGGGTATTTCTCCCGATCCCCGCAATCTTGAGGCCGTAGACAAATTCCGTCAACCAAAAACCGTCAAGCAAGTGCAGCGTTTCCTCGGGCTGGCCGGTTATTATCGGCGTTTCATAAAAAATTTCGCCGGGATCGCTAAACCTTTGACCGAACTCACTAAAAGGGACACCCCATTTCGCTGGGACACAGCCGCCGACGAAGCGTTCCAGCATCTTCGCTCCTGTCTCGCTTCTTCCCCTGTCGTCCGTCACCCACAATGGGAGGAGCCTTTTGAACTACATACCGACGCTATTTTAAAACAACGGATTCATAATCAGGAACGAGTCATTGCCTACGCCAGTCGTCTGCTCAACTCCGCTGAGATGAACTACAGCCCTACGGAGCGGGAATGCTTGGCTATCGTCTTTGGCGCAACCAAATTCCGAACTTACATCTATGGTCGACCGCTCAACGTCGTCACCGATCATCACGGGTTATGCTGGCTAACGTCAGTTAAAAAGCCTAATGGGCGGTTGGCTCGGTGGTCATTGACTCACCAAGAGTTCGACCTCACAGTTCGATATAAAAGCGGTCGTATACATCAGGACGCCGATGCCCTGTCCCGGGCCCCGTTCGAGCCAGCTCCACTCATTCACGACGCTCTTTTGGCCACGTCACCGCCCGACTCTTTGGACTTAACCCAATTTGACATCTCCTCCTTGCAACGGAACGACAACTTTATGGCATCCTTAATCCAGTTTCTGGAAACTAAACCACTCTCGGCACCAAAAGCCCTCATTAAATCAGCACGCTGCTTCGAGTTAATTGGCGGTCTTCTCTATCGCCACATTCGGACTGACGATGGCCTGAAATCTGTTTTGGTTGCTCCTAAAGAAATCCGGTCCGCCATATTGTTTGCACTTCACGATGACGTGACCGCCGGCCACCTGGGTCTCAATCGTACATGGCAGAGGATCCGCAATAGGTTTTTCTGGCCCAAAATGCTCGCTCACACTCCAATCATGCTTGGCGTGTCAGCAACAGAAAATCTATCCGGGAAAGCCCGCAGGCCTTCTCCAGCCTATTCCGCCCACTACGAAACCCTTCGAGTGGGTCGGATTGGACAAACTTGGTCCGTTTACTCTTTCCCAAGACGGTAACGTCCACATTGTGGTTTGCACTGATTACTGCACCCGGATGATCGTCGCCAAGGCTATTCCTCGCTTGACTGCCGAAGAAATCGCTCAATTTTTTACAAAAGATATCATGCTCAAGTACGGCGCCCCTAGGGAGCTTATCACGGACCGTGGGACCGAAAATGTGAACCACCTCATGGCCGAAATCAATAAACTCTTCACCGTCCAGCACAACCGCACCACAGCTTACCACCCTCGGACAAATGGGCTGGTTGAAAGATTTAATAAGACCCTCGCCGATATGATGTCGCAATACGTATCATACAATCACCAAGATTGGGACAGGTTTTTGCCTTTTCTCGTCTTTGCGTATAATACATCGCTGCACGCCGTCACCGGCTATAGCCCGTTCTTCCTGTTACACGGCTACGAGGCCGACCTACGCCTGGACGCCGCATTAAATCTGCCATCGTCGAATGTGAAAACCCAGTTCGGTTTCGAACATATTTTCTACGCCCAGCGAGCTCGTACCCTAGCAGCCGAGCGTCACGCAATCGCTCAAGCAAAGGATAAAGAGCGCTTCGACTTGCGCCGCCGGGAAGCGCACTTTCAGGAGGGCGATTTGGTATTTTTAAAGACACCCCGCCGCGTTCCAGGATTATCAGAAAAATTGCTTCATCAGTATGCTGGTCCATATCAAATCCTACGACAAACCGCCACCAATAATTTCGAAGTTCGAGCATCCGATGGAAAGAAAACCGACATCGTTTCCGTCGAGCGTTTGAAGCCGTACATCACTCGTAAGACCTATCCGGACTCCATTCGCCGCGTTTATTTCCAGGACTCTCCCTCCATTGTCGAATATTCCCCCGATGACATCCCCTCCTTCATCGTGTCCCGTGGCGATGACCGACACCCGTCCCGTTGCGATGACCGACACCCACCCCCTTTCACGCCTTCCGTCCAAAACACCATATCTCCCCCCCCCCTCGACCCTTCACCCCCACCTTCCTCAGCTGCTTCTTCACCCCTGGAGGCTCCTCGACGCTCTACTCGCCGTCGTAGCAGCCCTATTCGGTTTTCCCCTTCTTCTTAATTTTTTGTTATCCGACAGGTAGTTCGCGTGTGTGCCTTCTTGTGCTAGTCGTGGTCTGTTTCACTCTGCATTTGTTTTTCCTCTCGCCTCAAAAGTTCGTCCACCATCCGCCATGAAACCGTGTGCCATACGCCGCCAGCAGAGCTTTAAGGCTCACGTGAAACAGATGAAGCTCACTGCTCCTCTCAATCCTCATGTCCTGGGAAAGATCGCTAAACAGGAAAGACGAAATATACGCCGGCTACAACATGCGCTTGTGTCTTCAGTGCCCGACAACCCAATTGCCGCCGACGATTTTCCATCTCTCGACGCCGATGTCATCACCGATCATATTGATGGCGACGACGAATTTCACCTTCTGGAGCAGGTTGACCGCCGAGGCGGCTCTTCTTCGGAAGGGGAGCTGTCGCGCCCGCGGACGGACAGGACGGCGAGAGAGGGAAACGGCATTGACCATCATGGTGCAATAGGAGAGAAAAGGGAATTTCGCCACGTCGATTCACCGGCTCTCGGTGGCAGGAGAGAGAAGAAGGAAGGAGGGGGGAAAAACCCCGAGCGGGGTATAAAAGGAGCCCCACGCAGGTCGAGAGGGCAGTCTTCTCCGCGCTCTACTCTCGGTGGGATTATTAAGGCTGAAAAGCCCAGCCTACCTAGAGTAACCGGACTGGGACGCGTAAAGCTGTAAAAGCTTACCCCAGGCCACTCACCAAACGAGAGAAGCGGTATCCACGCGTGAATAATATTTTTGTATCTTGTACTGTGTAAATATTCAATAACCAATAAAAGTAATTTGTCTTACGTCCGGCTCGTTATTTCTACGCCTGACAATAGATATAAGAAATGTATATAAAGGTCTAGATAAATTTCGGGGCGTCTAAGCCTAACATAAAATACGGAATTGACACCTAGCAGACCCCGAGGAAGGCACGTGACCAAGAGCGCGAGCTCTCTAAGCATTTTAGTACTAAGTACTTGACCTTTCCTCAGGCCGTAGTCTTAAGACACCATCTGTTGGTGACTTTTAGTATAATATTTAAGCAGGAGACAATTGCTCTCGCGACGATAGCACGAGCTTTCTTACCGATGGAATAGATAGCGGCTTATAAGGATAGCCTTCAGAAATTACGCGTTTCTGCTAGCTGTCACCTCCGTATTATCTCCCTTTGATATATTTTATCTAGACCTTTATATACGGTCCCTATATCTATGATTGAGACTATGACTTCAGATTTCTACCAGTCCTTTGGTTCAGCTTTGCTGCCTTTGCAGTATCTGTACACTTTTACAAGCTTTTCAGCTTTTTCTTACACAAAAAAGTGAAGCAGTCTATCTAGCAGACGATATCTAGTCCCTACAATCTTTTTAAGCAGGGCTCGACATAAGGCATTTCTAATTTCTCTTGATTTGGAAATAGTATACTAAAATAAGAAACCCACCCGAATAAAAAAAAACCACTAAAAACCCACTGGGTTGGGCTTTTTGGATAAAACCCGGGTTTTTTCGAACCCTTACTATTGTGTATAAAACCCACGGCGCATTGTCCCCCCTCTCTCGCTCCATTTCGGGATGGGCGCGGTCCCCCCGTGGCGATCGACGCGGACCTAATTTCGTCCTCCCCTTCGACCCGCCGCCACTCTTTCGTTCCCTCGTCGCTTAGGGAGTGGAATACACTTCCGGATTTTCTGAAGTCCATCGCAGACCGTTTTAAATTCACCCGCGAACTAAACGCTTTTCTAAACTGATCTCTTTGATCCTATACTGTACAGCCTTCTGGCGTGATGGGCAACGCCTTTTGACAGAATAAAATACTTGAGAACTTTAGAACTATCAGGTTTTTAAGATCACAAGTAGAAGGTTGAGAAACCTGTCACATGTTGGGTAAAAGTGATTTGAAAAGAGACTGCGAGTCAGAAGGTTTTCGGCAAAATTCCGTTTAATCGGAAAAAGGTGATAAAGAAAGCGGTGTGTGCCGTAGAGTGTACCCGTCAACGACCTCGGCTCTCGTGACCCAAGTTGGTGAGAAAAAGTTATTTTGTATGTTTTGTAACGCAGACGCGCATTCCACTTCGTATTGCAACAGGTTCACGTAAGAGGAGAAGAATAATTTTGTTCGTGAAACGCGTAGGTGTTACGCGTGTATTTGATTAAACCACGAAGCTCGCGATAGCGGTCAAAGATGGGTCGCGTGTAAAATTTGCCGGAGGAAGCACAACGTCGCCTTGTGCCCCAAAAACAGGTGTCATAAACCTTAAAATAAACACTGCACGAATTCGGGTAATACGGAGCCGAAATAAACCGAAAAACAGTCGGATCAACTCGCGGGAAGTGTCGTAGCCCAAGTCGCGTGCGAAAAAACCGTGTTGTTACAAACCGCCCAAGCATTTGCCGTGAACCCAGCCTACCCGGAAGCCGAAGAGCGCGTTCGATGCCTTCTAGACACTGGGAGCCAAGCATACTTCATAAAAGAAGAAATTGCCCAGAAATTAAAGCTACCCGTCGTTGGAGAGAAAGTCATTTCAATCCTCAGCTTCACTAACAATCAGCCCGAAGAAGTTAAAAGGAAAAATTCAGCGTATCGATCGTAAACGACAATAATACCCGATCAAGAATTGAAATATCCGCCATCGTCGTTCGATACCTTTGCAACGCCATCACCCCAGCCAGTTGCCGAGAAATCGAGAAATTCGCCCAGTCCAGAGATATTTAGTTAGCGGACGAACGAACCAATGGAGGGCCTGGAAGTTCAAACATCGGAATTCTCGTAGGAAGAGATTTATATTGGGAAATCGTGAGCGGAAAAATTAAGCGATTTGGAAATTCGTTCGTCGCCCTAGAAACAAAGTTAGGGTGGGCGATACAGCTTGCGGAGGAATCAGAAGCAATATCGTTAACGTCATGAAGGTAAGCGTGGAAGACGTCAAAATTTCGGAAACGCTGGAATCGTTCTGGGAACTTGACACGCTTGGAATAAAAACGGATTAAGATCAAGACGTCGCGGAAGAGGACGTAATACAAGAATTTCGAGACAGCGTCGTATTTCAAGACAACCGATATTACGTGAAATTTCCCTGGAATATACCGAAGGAGAGACTCTCCAACAATTAACCTATGGCTACCAAGAGAATGCAGAGCTTAGTAAAAAGGTTCAACGCAGACCCAGTCCTCTACACGCAGTACAAAGTGATTATCGACGAACAGTTGACGCTAGGAATAGTGGAGCCCATCCAGAATGAACACCAGCTGCCGCCTGGGACGTACTACCTACCGCATCAGCCCGTACGTCATGATGCGAGCTCTACGATGAAACTACGAATTGTTTACGATGCGTCGGCCAAAAGCAAAGGCGAAAATTATCTCAACGACTGCTTGTCAGGTGGACCGAATCTGAACCCAGATCTCTTGAAACTCCTACTACAATTCAGAAACCACCGCGTAGCCATTGTATCGGACATCGAAAAGGCGTTTCTCCAGGTGGGATTACAAGAAGAGGAGAAAAGGAGCGTCAGATTCCTATGCGCCAAGGAAGATACCAAGGGCAAAGCCATGGAAAACGAATTAACGGTACTTCAAATGGCCAGAGTACCATTCGGAGTGACAAGCTCGCAGTATCTAATGACAATAACGATCAAAACCCAGCCAGAAAGTACATCGATTCAGACCGGGAAGCCGCAGAAGCCTTGGACGAGAATATATACGTCGATGATTTTCTCGGAGGAGAAGACACCCCAGAGAAGGCGTTCGACCTGTCGAAGAGAATGTCAGCTATATTAAAGGAAGCCAGCAAGGTTCTGCGTAAATGGCAGACTAATTCTCCGGAATTGCGCAAGATGTGAGCGGCAGAAATCGAGAAGGGTGGAACCGAAACCATCAAATTTCAAGGCCAAGCCAGTGCGGAAAATCAGAAGATCGTCGGACTACTTTGGAATCCCGAGAAAGACACATTTTCCTTCGACTTATCGAATTTACTAGACGTCCTTCAGAACGTAAAGACAACGAAACGTCACGTATTAAGCGCCGTTGCGGGCATTTATGACCCCGTCGGCATCATTTCGCCATATACGGTCCGGGCAAAATTTCTATTCCAACGACTCTGGGAGTAAAAGAATCCGTCACTCAGCTACTGAAAGAATTCGCCGAAGAATTTAGACGATGGCTAATGGAGATGCCGGAATTTAGGAAAATCGCGCTACCAATTTGTTACTTCCCGGCAGAGAAAGTAACCACCTGCCAAGGCGTTCGCAGCAGTGGTATACGTTCGATATACCACCGAATCTGGAAAAGTAGGCGTATCTTTCGTCGCCTCAAAAACAAGGGAGGCTCCCATCAAAAAGAAACTTACGCTGCCACGCTTAGAGTTAATGGGATGCCTAATCAGCTCAAAACTGATCAACAACGTCAAGGATTTATTCAAAAAAGAGAACATCGCATCGTTCTTATGGACCGACTCGTCTATTGCCCTAAGTTGGGTGAAAAAAGAACCCAGCATTCGAAGACCCTTCGTAAGAAATCGATCTACAGATTCAGAGACTTGACGGACCCGACGATTTGGTTCCACTGTCCAGGCGTGGAAAATACCGCGGACATTCCAACGACAGGCGCAAAGGCCACCGAGTTTCCAGGAAGCAAGATGTGGTTCGGAGGCCCGAATTGGCTATGTGGAGAGGAGGAGAACTGGCTGCCCGAGAGGTCGATCACGCCGGACACGGACGAGCCGCAGGAAAATATTAAAACCATCGCAGCCGTAATTTGCGAAGAAAGACCCCGTATCGGTCAGCTGATAAACGCCCACGATTTCAGCTCAGCAGTCAAACTTTTCCGCAGAACAGCGTTATTCTTAAAAAAGCTACGGAGAGAGGAAAGCGAAAGAGGCGCCGTCAATGCTCAGGAAATGAGCGAAGCAGAGGTCACGTGGTTGAAAAGCGCTCAATCTAATTTATAATACAAAATATATTTATTAAAAAACGTTTAAAAAGGAAATATGGTAAGTTATAATTTTTAGATCTTTTAATAAAGGATAACGATCTTTGTCCTATATGGATTGCACGTGCATTTTTTTAAAGGGTGCTAGTACAAAAATGTTACGTATAATTATCGAAATTATTTAAAATCATTTTCTTAAGACTTTAAAGAACCAAATAGTTTAAATAACATAGATTATGGAAATTTGGCAAATCCATGTACATAAAACTAAGATCCACTATTGCACAGTTTTAAAATAAATAGTGGATTGTTCGTTAACCCTTATATACATTAGCAATAAATCCCTTAGTTTGTGATTGCCACTGTCGAATTTTATATTCGATAACAAATGATAATTTCAGTAAATTTTAAGTTACTTTCTATTAAAGGATTATAAATATTATTTTGGATATGTATCACTGGTTTTAGTTTCACCATGCAATTAAAAAATAAGAACTTAAGAACTACAAGAAATGTATAAATAGTTCTCGTGAGTTCGGAGTCTTAAAATAGAACTCATTGAATATATAATGTGGTTCATAACAGTTCAAATTAGAACTAAGAACTTAAAAAACTTAACTAAAGGAGATTTTAATGAAATATTTAGGGCGTGTTTCACAAGTGCCTTTAAAATTATCTATTCCTTATCGTCTCTATTTTTTCTTTTATCCCTCCCTCCTTCTCGATTCTTTGTGTTTCACCCAAGCTTTCATCACTTGTTCGACATCATATACTGAGCTTCGGGATGTCACGCACTGCGTCTGAAATTAAATAGAGGCAGACAGGTTGAATATTTATCACATTTTGACAGATCATATTACCAATGATAGCGGCCTTTAGTTTTAGTTCCCGGAAGGCAATTTTGCCATTGAAACCGTTCCAATTAATTTGAAGAGCTAGTTGATGAGCCGTGGTGTTTTTAAAAATTATTCTTCTTGCATCATTTAAATGTCTGGCTATTTTGAAGAAAAGGTCCCTCTCCTCTATATTTGTTTTTATTGTGCTATAATATTGTATTTTTCGCTAGGAATCTATTGCCATTAAAATTTTGGTCGGAAATAAATACTTAAGGAGATATAGTAAATTCATAATTATATATAATTGGCCTATTCTTCAAAATAGCCCATTTAGGGTGAAGTGTAGAATAGCTGCCCCACCCTCTTTGTTTTATATATATTTTTTGGATAGAGGGCAAGATGATGATTATTTAAATTTTAATTTTTTTGGCGGAAATGAATATTTACAAAGATAAGAATATTTCAACATTGGCCTTTCGCAGTGAATTTTCCCTAGGGCGATTCTTTAAATTAATAGATTTTAATGTTTTTGGATAACGTGGGGCTGATGACGAAAAAAAAATGCGGTAATGCAAACTTTTCGCATTACTGTAATCCTTGACAAATAACAAACCAAAAAAAAACAAAAAAAACACAAAAAAGTACCAAATGTTAAAAAATCCCCACTTGAATACTCAGTGCAATGCTCAAAAACATAGGGAACAAAGGCTTAATTTTGAATTTCCATAACTCCACGAATAATTGTTTCCGACAGAAAATTGTTCCACCATTTAATCCCTAGCATCGTAACCTTCTTTTTTAAATAAAATAAAAAATTTAGCTCGGGGACCTATAATTAAAAAATCCCAAATGTCTTCCTCCCCAAGATCCCAATAACATTACCTAGACATTTAAATTTTAATTATTAACAAATTAATATTATAACCATATTCTGTTATAAATATATCGGAAATCAATTGTCCAGTTGAAAATAGGAATTAATTATGGGATATATTTCCCAAAGTTAACGTTAAAATACGTTCGAAAGAGTTGTCGTAACTAACGTTAGACTTATGACTAGACGTTGCCCGTTTTCAAAATGATACTGACTATTGTAATGAAGAGAGCAAAGGCCTAAACATTAGTGTTTCACCATTTAAATCTTATCTCTACGTAACATATTCTAATCTTCCTTATCTATTTTATTTTGAATTATAAAAACGTCTTACCTTTAGTCTTGTATTGGAACCAAAAATATAATTTTAGTGTATCACGAGGTATATGTATGACCGGCCCTTCTAGCTATTTAGAAGTGTAGCTGCGTAGGTGTAACCGTGGAAATAGTGTTTCTAATGGGTAACGTATAGGATTCTCAGCATAAGTCAGTAGTAAATCAAACTCATCTACGTCAGGTTGACCATTTTCAAATTGTAATTGCAAGGCAGTTAGTTCTTGCAATAGCAAGTTCACCACAGTGGCTAGACGCCGCCTTTTCTGACGGTTCGATACATCGAACTTGTCCATTCTAAACCTAAATGTAAATATTAAACCCAACTATAATCAGTAAAATGTTAATAAAATAAAAAAACATTGAACGTATTAAGTTAAGTTATGGGGTTTAGTAACTAAAAACCTCATCTGTAGGTCTTAATTTAGCTTTAAAATATCAATTGGGAAAACTATACTTTTGAAAACTAGACTAGCCCCTTCTGTTTTGAAAGAAATTACTTGAATGTCGCAAATTAAAAACATCAAATATGGGTTAATCCATTTAACTAAAATTTTATAATTAAACTGACCAACCTCATTATCTAACCCCTTCAAAGCTTTAAATATCACCTTAAAATATCAATTGGGAAAACTATACTTTTGAAAACCTGATAACGTATTCCCGCGAAATAGTATCACGTGGTATATGTATGACCTTGCCCTTCTAGATGTTAAGAAGTGTAGCTGCGTAGGTGTAACCGTGGAAATAGTGTTTGGGCCAATTCCGATCGGGACTTTCTATGGGAGACTTTTGAATTTGTAAAGTGAATGCGCTAGCCGTCGTTGCAGCTCTAATAAAGTAAAAATATATCTCTTAAATAATAATATAAATAAATAGTGATATTCAGATGTCTCTTAAGTATAGTTTATAAAATATAACTGTCTATTTCAGAAGAACTTAAGATAAACAAGGTGGCAAGCTTGCCAAAATATACCTCTCCTTGGAAGAATTGTCACTAGTGGTAATAATTTATCGAGATAACCATTAAAGATATTATTCCGCAATTCAGAGTTATTTACTAAAAACCTAATCCTGGTTCGATCCATCCCGGTATAAAATTTTAGTTATAATTAAAACAATTGAGATGAAACAACCGATTTTAATTTATTCAGAATATTATAAATTAAGTAGTTACAACAGTGAGTTAGACGTATTAAAACAATGCACAATTCAATTTAGCCCTTTTTACAATACAAGTTTATCAGTTGAATATAATACGAAGCAAATTTTACTGAAAGAAATATCTACAGAGGGTATTTTTTTTATCGCTTACGAAATACTTGCCGCATCTTTAACGACCATATTATTTCAACGCTCGCCTTTGATGAAGATACCGTAAAATAGCTATATTCGACACCTGGTAGTGGACGACTCGTAGACTTCCAGTTGACGTTGTGACACATACCGAGTGCAAAAGACCAATGCCGTCCAATTTCCAATATCATATAATGACTCGCACACCCAGGAAATCAATGACTGCGTTAGGAATCGTAGATATCCAAATATCCACACCAAAATTATTAACAAGAAGCAAAAACCTTACCATCAACAAAGCACAGAGAGCCACTTGACTAAAGGGCAGCTCTTATATCAATAAACTTTAAATAAACGCATTTGCGTTATTACAACTATATTTAAGACGACAATAAAACCCATAAATAAATAACAAAAACTAACAAAGTGGACCACCCACAGGTTCTACCCTTTAACCCTCTTATCTCTGCCGACTGCGCTAAAACAAGATTTGACCTTTAAAATTTCATAGGTAAAAGATTGCAAATTGATACTATTAAGACGAATACCGTGAACATTTGGTGGACAGCCTGCCTTATGGACGTTGAGACGTTTATCGTAACCCTCAGCATACGGTCCGTCCGAAAAGTCAATACATGGACGTTGGAGAGTAGATCGCAAGCGAAACCCAAACAAAACACACATTACAAAAACACAACACGTCACAAGTGCACAATACACATCCACATTACAATCGCAACATCTCGAAAAAGACTACCAGGTCACAACTGTTGTGACGGTGATCGTTGACCAAAAAACCTCAAACGCAAATATTGGACACACACACACACAGCCAACTTTCCCATTGAAGTCACCACAGTGAGAGCTCCACTCACTCGCTTCGCTCGTTCGCTCCGCTCGTTCGCTCCGCTCAATAACCAAAATGGCAGAGAACATTGCTCTTTTGGCCCTTCGCGGAGCAAATGCGATAAATCAAGGTGTAAATAATGTTGAACCAGATGTACAGAGAGAAATAATGTATCGTGAGAGACCCAATCCTATGGATTTAAGTAATGAAGAATTTTTGGCACATTACCGTTTACCTAAAACGGTATTTATAAAGCTTTGGGAAATGCTAAGGCCTGATTTGGATCACCAAACACAGAGAGGTCTTCCAATTGATTCTGCTACGCAGGTAAGAATTTCTTTATCATTATTTAATAATTAAACGAAGAGAAAAGAAAGACTGATCTTTTCGTTTTATATTTAAATATATATATATATATATATATATATATATATATACGTAAAAAAAGAACGATTTAACTGTAGTATTTTCATTTTAATGTATTTGAAAAGTCACTAATGGAGCAATTGTATAATTAAATTATCTTATTACAGATCCTCATATGCTTGCATTTTTTTGCGACGGGGAGTATTCAGTGGGTCACGGCGAATGATTATCGACACAGAACAGTCAAATATAGTGTGAGTCGCATCATTCGTCGTGTGACAGCGGCTATCAACAGTCGCATGCATCATTACATCAAATTTCCATCAACCCATGAAGATATCATACGTACAAAGCTAGGCTTTATGGAGAAGGCAGGTCTTCCAGGGTGCCTAGGTAGCATAGACTGTACCCACATCCCCATCTAAAAACCGAGTACTCCCGATTCACATGTCTATCTGAATCGTAAAGGTCGGTACTCCATCAACGTCCAATTGGTGTGCCATTGAAATTGTGTAGTTAAAAATATGTTTCCCCATTTCTAATATTTGTACAATTCTTTATAATTTATAACACATAGGTTTGCGATTCCACCACTAGAATCCTGGACGTTGTGGCGGACTGGCCTGGGAGTACTCACGATTCAAGCATATGGGCGAATTGCGACCTCAGGACCCGTCTCTCCTCAATGGATACAGAGGGAACATGGCTCATTGGAGATAGTGGCTACCCTCTGGAACCTGGGCTGATGCGTCCCATTCTCCATCCGGGAACTCAGCCACAGGAGAGATTCAACCGTCGCCTCAGAAGAGCCCGAAGTTGCATCGAAAGATGCAATTGTCTCTTCAAATCTCAATGGCGCGCGTTGAGTGACTACGGAGGGAATTTGTAGTATAAACCTAAAAAAGTTTGTAAATTTGTTCTAGCTTGCAAAATTTTTTACAACTTCTACCTTGATAAAGGTGTGGAAATGCCCGAGTCAATGGTAGAAGATAGACAAGATGATGCAAGTGTTGCCCCCGAGCCCCATAACCCACGCTTGCTAGCTCGTGCTAATTACATTTTAAACCAATTGGTCGAAAACCTAGAACATCGCAGGAATCAGTAGACCAATTGGATTAAAATCGAATTTGCATGGCCTTGCAAGTGTTCTTATTAAACTTAAATTTAAATTAAACATTTTTCATTTTTCTAATTTTTAAAATTGGCACCCTCCCCCACTTTATAATGAGGATTACAAAAATTCTCAATGAGGTAGTCAGGGGTTCAGCGTTTGATGATCTCAAGTCAGCTAGCTGCAATTCCTAAACTTTTTGTGCCAAAAGTTCTTGTTATTTTCTCACGATACATTTTTATTTTTGTTACCTGGTTATTCCTTGTATTACACCTTGATTTTTTGCATTTGCTTCGCTTTCAAACTCTCTATTAAACTGCCATTTTGTTAATAGCTGTCTAATTATTTCATAAAAATGTTATATAGGCTTTAGTGATAGATTATATATATTTGCCTGGCTGAATTGATAAATATTCCCAAAATATTATTGTAAAGGAATAAAACATATAATCAGAATTCAAATTTATCGCGAAATTGGCTTATTTATTTACGAAAAAATAATAGATGGAGACATTTTTTTGATAAAGAAAACATCAGCTGACAGATATATCTAGAAGAAACGTACAACCACTGATACTGATTAGCATAATAGTTGAACAATGAATATAGTGAAATGGGATATCAAAATACAATGGAGCAAAGTAATTAATTATTCAAAATAACATTGTTTAACAGCTTGGGTTTATATGGGGGTATTAATAATATTTTTAATGATAGCAAATTATATGTTTGAGTTTGAGGAGGGGTTAATTTTGAACTCATCGGGCACTACGGCATTATGAATACCAATGAGAATCAGGTTAGTGTTGTATAAATGATTTGAGAATTCTTTCAAAATTTTTACTGTCTACTCTTGTTGATTGCCCATTTCACTAAGGATTGATGATAAAATATCGTTGAGCCTCTCCTGATTGTTAACAACAGATTGCGCTGCCTTATCTAAAGTTTCAGTCCCGCTACTTGGATTGGACTGCTGCGACCGCTGATGGGCTACTGGTATGGCACTTAGCTTTTTGTGGCTTCTTTTAGCAATTGGCTTCTGTTTAGTGGAGCTCTCCGGGACGCTATAAGTTGGAAATGGGTTTTCCGGTAAACTTTCTTCTGTTTATTAAAATATATCTAAGGTAAGGCAGTTTCCATTTATACTCATCTGTGCAGTTAACTCGATCCCTCTACACTTTTTGTTATTGGATTACAAATTGGTGAAGCGAAAGAAGATTTCACATAACTAATGGAACCCGTATTCAATTTTTAATGATATTTTACCGGGGCGTTTCAACAAGCAATGCCTAACATCACCACTGCCAACACTTGGTGGTGTATCCATAGGGCTAATGTGAAAAACTCCTGCATTCGGAGTCTCGGTATATTTCACTGGTACTTGGTCTTGATGGTGGAGTGTAGGAAACATTGTGGGCAGTGACTGATAATGTTTTTTTCTGCACGTGTAATGTATTACTTGTAAATGTATATATCTGTAAATTGTGTACTGCATGACATACTTGGAAATTTATAGCTGCAGTGTCTATGCGGTTATCACCACAAGCTATCCCTTAAATTGCCATTTCGCCAATTAATTTAACAACCCTGAGCTCAAAAGGTGACAGCTCATCATAAGAGGCTGGGCCCCCTCCAGTGGCTCTTTTGGACTTAATATTGTCTTGAGCCTTTTTCTTCACTACACTTTTGAAGTCGGACCATTTGGTTCTTAGTTGAAGGCCTGTTCCCATCACACCCATTCCGATTGCTGAAACTTCCTTGGCAACTTCGTCCCAAGCTTTCGTTACGTCTTCGTTGCTGTCATATTTTTTCCCTATCCCCATTTCTCTGTTAACTAACCCTAATCTTGCCTCAAATCCTGCTACAAGAGCTTATATTTCCCTATCATTGAATCTCTAACACCTTTGCTCACTTTCTTCCCCAGTTTTGCTTTTATAATTCGCCATTGTAAATAAGTCATATTTGAAGATAAAATATAAAATATAATACAATAATAACAAAATATAATATAATAATAATAAAATATGAAATATAATAATATGTAACTGAAAACTCTCTTTATATCCAAAAAGTTTAGCCAGTTTCGCTCTGAAAACCTATTCAACTGCCGACCGGCGACCGCCAAATTTAAAGCGTTTCATTGGCTACAGCCGTGGGCGGAGCTTCGGAGAAAAAAAGGCGAAATAACGAGAGCGGGAGTTTACTCGTTTTTCTAACTCTAGTCTGGGTCTCGTTAAATCTTTCTCGTTTAAACGCGAGTCTCGTTATTTAACGAGACTTTTGAAACCGTCTCTGGAACGGGCCCTTACTATCCTTAAAAATGAAAATTTGTAAATTCAATTCATTGAGAATATATTTATAAGAATAAAGTCATTTTAAATATATGTGTGTATTTAATTTTTCGGTAGTACAAATATATACTTTGCACCGCCCTATTTAAATTGGGGTGGGGTACAATGTACCCTTGCCCCCCCCCCCTGAATTTTCCGCTGTCCCTGCATACAAGTAGGGTATAAAGGAAGCCTATTTTATGATAGATTTAGACAATAACGTGAAAACCTAGCAGGCCATTTTATGACCATTGCAGATTTCATCATAAGTAGGCCAATTGGTAAAGAAGGTTAACTTTGGCTAGCAGCGAGAAAAAAATGGAAAATATTTTCTTTTAATTGGGACAGATTTGGTCAGGCGCCTGTGAACTTTGAAAGACATCGTTTGATTTTGGAGAGTACCATGCAAATTTGGCACTACAATATAACCTCTTACTGGAAATTATTTTTTTTCAATTGCAATGTAAAGCAAAATATTGACAGTTATAAATATACAGGGTGCCCACTAAAAAACGACCCAGAGCTAATAATTCGAAAGCTATTTTTCCTACGATTTTGAAATTTTCAGATTGCATAGCAATTACAGGGGGTCATTTGATGAAACAAAACTCTATGTCCTTGAACCATGTCCTAAAAGTCAATCAAAATCTATCTCGGTACCCGTTGGGCTTAGAGAATCGCATTTTATGCCCAATTAAGTAGCTCTGAACCGATGCCATTTTTATGAATAGGAATCTAAGTAAATTAGCAACAAAAACAAGAATATCAGAAATAAGTGTTCAATGACTACTTATCGAATTTAAAATGTTTAAAATTAAGCTCAGATGACCTTTGTACGCGTGCTTTACGATGTAAATCGAATTCCCAAGGAAAAAAGCTTTTCAATTAACTCTTGATAGTATAATTAAACACCCTGTATATTTATAATTATTTATATTTTGTGTAAGATTGCAACTGGAAAACAACAATATTAAGTAAAAGATAATGAGGCCAAAATGCAAATACTTTATTATCTCGTTGGTAACGCGAAGCTCGGGCGGGGAGGAAGGAAGCGCAAATCTACGCTTACTACCCCCTCTACCACGACGCACGATCACTGAGCCGTGGTGGCTGATGTCATGCAGAAGTAGGGTACAATATTACTTCATATTCTTTTTAAATTAGAATTTACGAAAGCAATTTGGCGAATGTAACGACAGTTGAGAACTAAATGGCTTCTAAATAACGACGCTGAGATATAATATCCTCATTACCCCATTTAAAATAAAATATTTTTCGTTTTCACAATATAACGATTCGGAAGTTAAATGAAGAGCTAAATATAATGAGACCGTTTGAAATGTGGAATCTTAATAACACTATTATTAACAAAACCAGGGTCGATTTACGAACATAATTGAAGATGAGTTCTAGCCATAAGTACATTCATAGGACAGTTTTGCCTATGTCCGAGATTTTAAAATAGCAGGAGGTTGTCATTTACTTCGAAAGGGGCCAAATCGAATGTAACTTTACTCCCTGCCATATTAGGGTAAAGTGATGTTATAGTACATTACTCCCAAAATTTGGTAAAATGGTTATGGATGGATTTCGTGTTTTTAATTTTAGTGCAAAGATTTATGTCCTTTTTGCTATATTAGGTGAATCGTATTTACTATTTGGTATTATAATAATAATTATTTGTAAAAATTTTTCAAGAACCTAAAAAAATATTTTATTCATTTTCTCGCATGTTTTTTATACTGTTTCCAAATTGAGGCTTTAAATTGAAAATATTGGAGTTCTGCTTTTAATATAAATAACTATTCATTTAAAAACAGGAATATTTTTAAAGAGTATAGTTATATTTTTACCTCTCCGAGGGAACTATGTCCCTTAGGATGGGTTTTACAATTATTGTGTCTGTGTGTGTGTGTGTCTGTGTGTGTGTGTATGTCTGTCTGTCTGGGTGGGTATGTGTGTGTGTCGCACTTGGGGGATAAGAGAAAAGGACTCTGAACGAGACGGAGAAGAGAGAGGTAAATTCGCGGTAATGTCCGGAAGAGAGGGAGACCTTCGCCTCAAGAGAGGGGGGAAAGGCACTGCCGTTCAGGATATAATTTAAGCGAAAAATTAAGAGTGGACCGGCTTTAAAAGTAAACAATAAGAGCGGTTTATCCGCCAAAAAAAAGAACTAGAAAGACTTAAATTACTAATGTTGTACTAATAAACTGTTTGTAGCTTAATAAAATTCGTTTAGTTTTCATTTGGTATTAACAAGAATGTATTTATTTATATTTAGGAAGAATGATTATGTTGCGACAATCGCCGGGCACGTTGAACGCCTTTCCCCCATCTCACGCGGGGGGAAATACAAAACGTCACCGGCGTTTGATTACCATCGCGTTAGGTGACGTAAATTTTAAGCAGCCAATGAAATACAGGGACTATTCGTTTTATTTTAAGCGGAGGAGCGTACTGGGGGGACCAATGGGTGGATTGGGAGAAAGTCTAAAAACCTTCTCGACATAGACATTCTCCCTAGGTATAAATAAATACATTCTTGGTATTAATGTTCATAAATACGACATTACTAAATTTATACAACTCTTCGACAACTCCGTAATTCACGATTATCGTAGCGCCCACGCTACGCTCAAGTCTTTGTCGAGAATGCCGGCTCCGGGTTTTGAGACGTACTAGTAACAATGGTTTAGCAGGAAATTTTACCGCCTTTTACTACCCACCGTCTTTTATTTATCTCAAATGACAATCATGTACCCACGGCTCCATCTACACTCTACATTTCACTCAAAATCGGTTTGGCGGTAGATTTGATTTTTTTAACAAACCTTTCAATGTTCTCAAGTATTTTTTGGGTGCTTACTTATCATTAGGAGACAGGGAAGTAATTAATTTGTCTTTTAATGACCCCAACAAACAAAAATACTAAAGCTACTTCAATAAATAAATACGTGTTGGTTAGAAATTGTAAAATATTTTATTACAAGGAGACATATGTAATAAAAATCAAGGGATAATACAAAGATAATTTGACTGTTGATATTTATATGACTCGACAAACACTCTACTTAACAATTCTGTGTCAATAATAATTCGCCGTCTTTCCAAAACAAATACGGCATTTGATTAAGTGGTAAAGGAATTTTTACCTGCGTAGCAAAATCTATGGGGTGTCTGCAATTCGGGCCTTGGCCATTCCCATATGTAGCTCAATAAACGCGGTTTCAGGTAAATGTTTGATTGGTAGTGCCAAAAATCATTTTTTTAAATTCAATTCATAGTATTGGGTCACACGCGATACATTATTTTCAGCGGGACATCTATTTCGATATTTTTTACACCTTGTGTTATCACGTTAGCTCGAAGAAACTCCGACGCCATTGTTTCATTATATTCACCTCCGAAAGCGTTAACGAGAGCTCTGAAGCTCTCGTCTAGCTCTCGTTAAAAACAAAGACACGCCCCCTTTCTCGTTACTTAACGAGACTTTTTAGTCGTTAAGTGTTGTTTGTTTGTTTGTTTGGTGTGGAAACCAACGACACGGTAGAGCTGCAAAAAATAAATTATAAAAAATATTTTATTTGCGGCGCCGGGACTTGAAACCAGATAGCCGCTGGCCGCGTAATCTCCATAAACCGACGACTATACCAACCATGTTACACCGCTCTGTTAAAATTTAACTCTGAACTTCTAGTCGTTTTTAGCGACGCGGGGGTTTTGTCTAGTTAAGTTGTCGCAATTCTCGTTCATGTGTGGTTAGAAGTAACAAATAAGTGTGGCACTTTCTTATCGAAACCGTGTATGGTCAGAAGTAATAAATAAGTGTGGCACTTTCTTATCGAAACCGTGGTTGGTAAGAAGTAATAAATAAGTGTGGCCCTTTCTTATCGAAACCGTGTATAGTCAGATGTAGTAAATAAGTGTGGCACTTTCTTATCGAAACCGTGTATAGTCAGAAGTAGTGAATAAGTGTGGCACTTTCTTATCGAAATCGTTTATAGTCAGAATTAGTAAATAAGTGTGGCACTTTCTTATCGAAGTCGTTTATATGTGGCACAAAATAATATTATCACCTTCTTGGCGAACTTGTGTAGTTCGTATAGTTGGTTCAGAGATTTGGTCTCTTTCGATAGAACTCTTTGACGCGCACACAGTGCCGTTAATTTCCGCCCCCTCCGAACAACCCCCTTAAAGGGAAAGTGACCGAAAAAAAACAAGTTGGTCTCATTCGATAGAGCTCTTTGACGCGCACGCAGTGCCGTTAATTTCCGCCCCCTCCGATGACCCCCTTACAGGGAGAGTGATCGAAAAAAAACAATTTGGTCTCATACAACAATAAAAGTAATAGATTGGATGGTCTACGCTAGCGTCTACTTGAAAGAGTGAGACCAAAAAATCCAAAGCAGTCGAACTTAGGGCGTGTTGCAAAGGTCTGCTTTGCTAGAATCAATCATATTAAATTCAATGGGCTAGCACTTTGGCTAGGGCTTTGGCAACAGGCCCTTAAGCTGAAAAGTATGCGACCATGGGGACAGAATCTCCGTCTTGCCATATTCTTAGTACATAAATACATTCTTGCAATAATATGATTTATACAGTTGTTAATAATCCATATTAAATATCTGATCTAAGAAAATACTAATTTAATCACCAAGATAATAAAAAATCACATGGCCTGAACAGCTTTTGTATTGGTTTGCCCACCCGGGTATCCTGAGGGTGGGCGGTGGCCACTCGTTAACATAGAAGGGTAAATTATATATCAAATGATAGGAAATCACATGGCCTCAACAGCTTTTGTATTGGTTTGCCCACCCGCGTATCCTGAGGGTGAGCGGTGGCCACTCTTTAACATAGGATGGTAAATGATATATCTAACGATAGGAAATCACATGGCCTCAACAGCTTTTAAATTGGTTAGCCCACATGGGTATCCTGAGGGTGGGCAACACCCACTCTTTAACTTACGATGGTAATTTATATATCAAACGATTAGAAATCACGTAGCCTCAACAGTTTTTTGTATTAGTTTGCCTACCTGGGTCTACTAAGGGTGTATGGGTTTGCCCACTCGAATACACTGATGTGGAACTAATATTACGGCCTGGGCCGACTTGTTCGTCTCTGGAACGGGTCCTTAGTCTCTTTGTTATTATCGTCCAAGCTAGTTTTGTCACCGTCGTATGCCCTGTCCATAAAAACTACGATGATATAATACCACTTGCAATAATATTGAGGTGCGACTATTGGGTAGAGCTATTTTCAGCAAATTCTAGGCGGACTGAAATAATTGAAATTAAACGGTGGCTTTTCGGCGAGGGTAAGATTATGAATGACTGGATTAAATTTTTTTAAAGAATCGACGATTGGACAGTGGCATAAAATAAATAAGGTTAAGGTTCATTGCAGACCGATAAACTTGGGTTACAATGGGCGTATAGACGGCACAAGGAATTCATTCACGGCCTGCTCTCGTTCACAAACATTCAAATTATAACTGACTTCTTTATTTGATTTACAGATCAGGTATTTATTTTAACGTTCATTCGCTTGCTTCAATTCGAATATTCTATAAACAATAGCTTCTATAATATAAAAGTTTAAAATAGTTCAATAAAAGTTTCAACACCGTTTAAATAGTCTCTGCATACTACACGTTTATCAAGATCATTTACGTCAAATTAATTTGAATGAAGAAGTTAGATTTCATAAAAAAGAGAGTAGAGTTAAAAACATTGGTGTTAATATTCAGTGTAATTATTTTTGGCTAGTTTGATTCTTTTAACCGATTAACCTTGCCTTCGTAGCTCGTTTGATTCTAACTTAAAAAACCAGCTGTTAATTTCGACTAAAATCGGTAACTTATAAGTAAAAAAATCTGGTAATATGCATTCTATATCTCGTCAAAAAATCTAGCGTTATTGACCTTAATTTTAATGTGAGCAAAATGACGACCGCCAACATAATTTTAATTTATATAAAAGATCTATAAGAAATGCAGACATTTTAGACCGAAAACGTTAAACTTCGCAAGATACGAAATTCATGTCCAAATAAATTGAAATTTGGAAGGGTGGGTCGACAATTTAACCCATCTTTTAAAAAAAGGTCTATCATTTCCCGCCGAGACACCTATTTTCAATTTATTGTACTGTATCCGAGTAATTGCCCGTCAAAAATCGACCTGCAAAACATAAAAATAACGGAATATTACCGGAAATTACGGGATGTTATAGTGGAGTTACGGGATGTTATAGTGGAGTTACTAACATGCCGTAACTCCACTATAACATCTCGTGATATCCGGTAATATTCCGTTATTCCACCATAATCTAGAGTCGATTTCGTAATTCCACCATAATCGCGAATCGTATTCGTAATTCCACAATAATCTCGAGTCGTATCCGTAATTCCACAATAATCTCGAGTCGTATCCGAAATTCCACAATAATCTCGAGTCGTATCCGGAATTCCACCATAATCTAGAGTCGAATCCGTAATTCCACAATAACCTCGAGTCGTATCCGTAATTCCACCATAATCTCGAGTCGTATCCGTAATTCAACATAATCTCGAGTCGTTTCCGTAATTCCACAATAATCCCGAGACATATCCGTAATTCCACCATAATCTCGAGTCGTATCCGTAATTCCACAATAATCTCCAGTCGTATCCGTAATTCCACAATAATCTCGAGTGGTATCCGGAATTCCACCATAATATCGAGTCGTTTCCGTAATTCCACAATAATCCCGAGACTTATCCATAATTCCACAATAATCTCGAGTAGTATCCGTAATTCCACAATAATCTCGAGTCGTATCCGTAATTCCTCCATAATCTCGAGTCGTATCCGTAATTCCACAATAATCTCGAGTCGTATCCGTAATTCCACAATAATCTCGAGTCGTATCCGTAATTCCCCAATAATCTGGAGTCGTATCCGTAATTCCACAATAATCTCGAGTCGTATCCGTAATTCCACAATAATCACGAGTCGAATCCGTAATCCCACAATAATATCGATTCGTATCCGTAATTCCACAATAATCTCGAGTCGTATCCGTAATTCCACAATAATCTCGAGTCGTATCCGTAATTCCACAATAATCTCGAGTCGTATCCGTAATTCCTCCACAATCTCCAGTCGTATCCGTAATTCCACCATAATCTCGAATCGTATCCGTAATTCCTCCATAATCTCGAGTCGTATCCGTAATTCCCCAATAATCTCGAGTCGTATCCGTAATTCCCCAATAATCTCGAGCCGTATCCGTAATTCCACAATAATCTCGAGTAGTATCCGTAATTCCACAATAATCTCGAGTAGTATCCGTAATTCCTCCATAATCTCGAGTCGTATCCGTAATTCCACAATAAGCTCTAGTCGTATCCGTAATTCCACAATAATCTTGAGTCGTATCCGTAATTCCACAATAATCTCGAGTCGTTTCCGGAATTACACCATAATCTCGAGTCGTTTCCGTAATTCCACAATAATCTCGAGTCGTATCCGTAATTCCTCCACAATCTCGAGCCGTATCCGTAATTCCACAATAATCTCGAGTAGTATCCGTAATTCCACAATAATCTCGAGTAGTATCCGTAATTCCTCCATAATCTCGAGTCGTATCCGTAATTCCACAATAAGCTCTAGTCGTATCCGTAATTCCACAATAATCTTGAGTCGTATCCGTAATTCCACAATAATCTCGAGTCGTTTCCGGAATTACACCATAATCTCGAGTCGTTTCCGTAATTCCACAATAATCTCGAGTCGTATCCGTAATTCCTCCACAATCTCCAGTCGTATCCGTAATTCCACCATAATCTCGAATCGTATCCGTAATTCCACAATAATCTCGAGTCGTATCCGTAATTCCACAATAATCTCGAGTCGTATCCGTGATTCCTCCATAATCTCGAGTCGTATCCGTAAATCCACAATAATCTCGAGTCGTATCCGTAATTCCCCGATAATCTCGAGTCGTATCCGTAATTCCACAATAATCTTGAGTCGTATCCGTAATTCCACAATAATCTCGTATCGTATCCGTAATTCCACAATTATCTCGAGTCGTATCCGTAATTCCACAATAATCTCGAGTCGTATCCGTAATTCCCCAATAATCTCGAGTCGTATCCGTAATTCCACAATAATCTCGAGTCGTATCCGTAATTCCCCAATAATCTCGAGTAGTATCCGTAATTCCACAATAATCTCGAGTCGTTTCCGTAATTCCACAATAATCTCGAGTCGTATCCGTAATTCCACAATAATCACGAGTCGAATTCGTAATTCCACAATAATATCGATTCGTATCCGTAATTCCACAATAATCTCGAGTCGTATCCGTAATTCCACAATAATCTCGAGTCGTATCCGGAATTCCACAATAATCTCGAGTCGTATCCGTAATTCCACAATAATCTCGAGTCGTCCCCGTAATTCCTCCACAATCTCCAGTCGTATCCGTAATTCCACCATAATCTCGAATCGTATCCGTAATTCCTCCATAATCTCGAGTCGTATCCGTAATTCCACAATAATCTCGAGTCGTATCCGTAATTCCACAATAATCTCGAGTCGTATCCGTAATTCCCCAATAATCTCGAGTCGTATCCGTAATTCCACCATAATCTCGAATCGTATCCGTAATTCCTCCATAATCTCGAGTCGTATCCGTAATTCCACAATAATCTCGAGTCAAATCCGTAATTCCCCAATAATCTCGAGTCGTATCCGTAATTCCACAATAATCTCGAGTCGTATCCGGAATTCCACAATAATCTCGAGTCGTATCCGTAATTCCACAATAATCTCGAGTCGTATCCGGAATTCCACCATAATCTCGAGTCGTATCCGTAATTCCACAATAATATCGAGTCGTATCCGTAATTCCTCCACAATCTCCAGTCGTATCCGTAATTCCACCATAATCTCGAATCGTATCCGTAATTCCAGCATAATCTCGAGTCGTATCCGTAATTCCACAATAATCTCGAGTCGTATCCGTAATTCCCCAATAATCTCGAGTCGTATCCGTAATTCCCCAATAATCTCAAGTCGTATCCGTAATTCCACAATAATCTCGAGTCGCATCCGTAATTCCACAATAATCTCGAGTCGTATCCGTAATTCCCCAATAATCTCGAGTGGTATCCGTAATTCCACAATAATCTCGAGTCGTATCCGGAATTCCCCCATAATCTCGAGTCGTATCCGTAATTCCACAATAAGCTTGAGTCGTATCCGTAATTCCTCCACAATCTCCAGTCGTATCCGTAATTCCACCATAATCTCGAATCGTATCCGTAATTCCTCCATAATCTCGAGTCGTATCCGTAATTCCACAATAATCTCGAGTCGAAACCGTAATTCCCCAATAATCTCGAGTCGTATCCGTAATTCCACAATAATCTCGAGTCGTATCTGTAATTCCACAATATTCTCGAGTCGTATCCGTAATTCCCCAAAAATCTCGAGTCGTATCCGTAATTCCACAATAATCTCGAGTCGTATCCGTAATTCCACAATAATCTCCAGTCGTATCCGTAATTCCACAATAATCTCGAGTCGTATCCGTTATTCCCCAATAATCTCGAGTCGTATCCGTAATTCCTTAATAATCTCGAGTCGTATCCGTAATTCCTCCACAATCTTCAGTCGTATCCGTAATTCCACCATAATCTCGAATCGTATCCGTAATTCCTCCATAATCTCGAGTCGTATCCGTAATTCCACAATAAGCTCTAGTCGTATCCGTAATTCCACAATAATCTCGAGTCGTATCCGTAATTCCACAATAATCTCGAGTCGTTTCCGGAATTACACCATTATCTCGAGTCGTTTCCGTAATTCCACAATAATATCGAGTCGTATCCGTAATTCCACAATAATCTCGAGTCGTATCCGTAATTCCTCCATAATCTCGAGTCGTATCCGTAATTCCACAATAATCTCGAGTCGTATCCGTAATTCCCCGATAATCTCAAGTCGTATCCGTAATTCCACAATAATCTTGAGTCGTATCCGTAATTCCACAATAATCTCGTATCGTATCCGTAATTCCACAATTATCTCGAGTCGTATCCGTAATTCCACAATAATCTCGAGTCGTATCCGTAATTCCCCAATAATCTCGAGTCGTATCCGTAATTCCACAATAATCTTGAGTCGTATCCGTAATTCCACAATAATTTCGAGTCGTATCCGTAATTCCACAATAATCTCGAGTCCTATCCGTAATTCCACAATAATCTCCAGTCGTATCCGTAATTCCACAATAATCTCGAGTGGTATCCGGAATTCCACCATAATCTCGAGTCGTTTCCGTAATTCCACAATAATTCCGAGACTTATCCATAATTCCACAATAATCTCGAGAAGTATCCGTAATTCCACAATAATCTCGAGTCGTATCCGTAATTCCTCCATAATCTCGTATCGTATCCGTAATTCCACAATTATCTCGAGTCGTATCCGTAATTCCACAATAATCTCGAGTCGTATCCGTAATTCCCCAATAATCTCGAGTCGTATCCGTAATTTCACAATAATCTCGAGTCGTATCCGTAATTACACAATAATCTCGAGTCGTATCCGTAATTCCCCAATAATCTCGAGTAGTATCCGTAATTCCACAATAATCTCGAGTCGTTTCCGTAATTCCACAATAATCTCGCGTCGTATCCGTAATTCCACAATAATCACGAGTCGAATCCGTAATTCCACAATAATATCGATTCGTATCCGTAATTCCACAATAATCTCGAGTCGTATCCGTAATTCCACAATAATCTCGAGTCGTATCTGGAATTCCAAAATAATGTCGAGTCGTATCAGTAATTCTACAATAATCTCGAGTCGTATCCGGAATTCCCCCATAATCTCGAGTCGTATCCGTAATTCCACAATAATATCGAGTCGTATCCGTAATTACTCCACAATCTCCAGTAGTATCCGTAATTCCACCATAATCTCGAATCGTATCCGTAATTCCTCCATAATCTCCAGTCGTATCCGTAATTCCACAATAATCTCGAGTCGTATCCGTAATTCCACAATAATCTCGAGTCGTATCCGTAATTCCTCAATAATCTCGAGTCGTATCCGTAATTCCACCATAATCTCGAATCGTATCCGTAATTCCTCCATAATCTCGAGTCGTATCCGTAATTCCACAATAATCTCGAGTCAAATCCGTAATTCCCCAATAATCTCGAGTCGTATCCGTAATTCCACAATAATCTCGAGTCCTATCCGGAATTCCACAATAATCTCGAGTCGTATCCGTAATTCCACAATAATCTCGAGTCGTATCCGGAATTCCACCATAATCTCGAGTCGTATCCGTAATTCCACAATAATCTCGAGTCGTATCCGTAATTCCCCAATAATCTCGAGTAGTATCCGTAATTCCACAATAATCTCGAGTCGTTTCCGTAATTCCACAATAATCTCGCGTCGTATCCGTAATTCCACAATAATCACGAGTCGAATCCGTAATTCCACAATAATATCGATTCGTATCCGTAATTCCACAATAATCTCGAGTCGTATCCGTAATTCCACAATAATCTCGAGTCGTATCTGGAATTCCACAATAATCTCGAGTCGTATCAGTAATTCTACAATAATCTCGAGTCGTATCCGGAATTCCACCATAATCTCGAGTCGTATCCGTAATTCCACAATAATATCGAGTCGTGTCCGTAATTACTCCACAATCTCCAGTAGTATCCGTAATTCCACCATAATCTCGAATCGTATCCGTAATTCCTCCATAATCTCCAGTCGTATCCGTAATTCCACAATAATCTCGAGTCGTATCCGTAATTCCACAATAATCTCGAGTCGTATCCGTAATTCCTCAATAATCTCGAGTCGTATCCGTAATTCCACCATAATCTCGAATCGTATCCGTAATTCCTCCATAATCTCGAGTCGTATCCGTAATTCCACAATAATCTCGAGTCAAATCCGTAATTCCCCAATAATCTCGAGTCGTATCCGTAATTCCACAATAATCTCGAGTCCTATCCGGAATTCCACAATAATCTCGAGTCGTATCCGTAATTCCACAATAATCTCGAGTCGTATCCGGAATTCCACCATAATCTCGAGTCGTATCCGTAATTCCACAATAATCTCGAGTCGTATCCGTAATTCCTCCACAATCTCCAGTCGTATCCGTAATTCCACCATAATCTCGAATCGTATCCGTAATTCCACCATAATCTCGAGTCGTATCCGTAATTCCACAATAATCTCGAGTCGTATCCGTAATTCCCCAATAATCTCGAGTCGTATCTGTAAGTCCACAATAATCTCGAGTCATATCCGTAATTCCCCAATAATCTCAAGTCGTATCCGTAATTCCACAATAATCTCGAGTCGCATCCGTAATTCCACAATAATCTCGAGTCGTATCCGTAATTCCCCAATAATCTCGAGTCGTATCCGTAATTCCACAATAATCCCGAGTCGTATCCGGAATTCCACCATAATCTCGAGTCGTATCCGTAATTCCACAATAATCTCGAGTCGTATCCGTAATTCCTCCACAATCTCCAGTCGTATCCGTAATTCCACCATAATCTCGAATCGTATCCGTAATTCCACCATAATCTCGAGTCGTATCCGTAATTCCCCAATAATCTCGAGTCGTATCCGTAATTCCTCCATAATCTCGAGTCGTATCCGTAATTCCCCAATAATCTCGAGTCGTATCCGTAATTCCCCAATAATCTCGAGCCGTATCCGTAATTCCACAATAATCTCGAGTCGTATCCGTAATTCCACAGTAATCTCGAGTCGTATCCGTAATTCCTCCACAATCTCCAGTCGTATCCGTAATTCCACCATAATCTCGAATCGTATCCGTAATTCCTCCATAATCTCGAATCGTATCCGTAATTCCTCCATAATCTCGAGTCGTATCCGTAATTCCACAATAATCTCGAGTCGTATCCGTAATTCCTCCACAATCTCCAGTCGTATCCGTAATTCCACCATAATCTCGAATCGTATCCGTAATTCCACCATAATCTCGAGTCGTATCCGTAATTCCCCAATAATCTCGAGTCGTATCCGTAATTCCTCCATAATCTCGAGTCGCATCCGTAATTCCCCAATAATCTCGAGTCGTATCCGTAATTCCCCAATAATCTCGAGCCGTATCCGTAATTCCACAATAATCTCGAGTCGTATCCGTAATTCCACAGTAATCTCGAGTCGTATCCGTAATTCCTCCACAATCTCCAGTCGTATCCGTAATTCCACCATAATCTCGAGTCGTATCCGTAATTCCACAATAAGCTCTAGTCGTATCCGTAATTCCACAATAATCTTGAGTCGTATCCGTAATTCCACAATAATCTCGAGTCGTTTCCGGAATTACACCATAATCTCGAGTCGTTTCCGTAATTCCACAATAATCTCGAGTCGTATCCGTAATTCCTCCACAATCTCCAGTCGTATCCGTAATTCCACCATAATCTCGAATCGTATCCGTAATTCCACAATAATCTCGAGTCGTATCCGTAATTCCACAATAATCTCGAGTCGTATCCGTGATTCCTCCATAATCTCGAGTCGTATCCGTAATTCCACAATAATCTCGAGTCGTATCCGTAATTCCCCAATAATCTCGAGTCGTATCCGTAATTCCACAATAATCTCGAGTCGTTTCCGTAATTCCACAATAATCTCGAGTCGTATCCGTAATTCCACAATAATCACGAGTCGAATCCGTAATTCCACAATAATATCGATTCGTATCCGTAATTCCACAATAATCTCGAGTCGTATCCGTAATTCCACAATAATCTCGAGTCGTATCCGGAATTCCACAATAATCTCGAGTCGTATCCGTAATTCCACAATAATCTCGAGTCGTATCCGTAATTCCTCCACAATCTCCAGTCGTATCCGTAATTCCACCATAATCTCGAATCGTATCCGTAATTCCCCAATAATCTCGAGTAGTATCCGTAATTCCACAATAATCTCGAGTCGTTTCCGTAATTCCCCAATAATCTCGAGTCGTATCCGTAATTCCACAATAATCTCGAGTCGTATCCGTAATTCCCCAATAATCTCAAGTCGTATCCGTAATTCCACAATAATCTCGAGTCGCATCCGTAATTCCACAATAATCTCGAGTCGTATCCGTAATTCCCCAATAATCTCGAGTCGTATCCGTAATTCCACAATAATCTCGAGTCGTATCCGGAATTCCCCCATAATCTCGAGTCGTATCCGTAATTCCACAATAAGCTTGAGTCGTATCCGTAATTCCTCCACAATCTCCAGTCGTATCCGTAATTCCACCATAATCTCGAATCGTATCCGTAATTCCTCCATAATCTCGAGTCGTATCCGTAATTCCCCAATAATCTCGAGTCGTATCCGTAATTCCACAATAATCTCGAGTCGTATCCGTAATTCCACAATAATTTCGAGTCGTATCCGTAATTCCACATTAATCTCGAGTCGTATCCGTAATTCCACAATAATCTCCAGTCGTATCCGTAATTCCACAATAATCTCGAGTGGTATCCGGAATTCCACCATAATCTCGAGTCGTTTCCGTAATTCCACAATAATTCCGAGACTTATCCATAATTCCACAATAATCTCGAGAAGTATCCGTAATTCCACAATAATCTCGAGTCGTATCCGTAATTCCTCCATAATCTCGTATCGTATCCGTAATTCCACAATTATCTCGAGTCGTATCCGTAATTCCACAATAATCTCGAGTCGTATCCGTAATTCCCCAATAATCTCGAGTCGTATCCGTAATTCCACAATAATCTCGAGTCGTATCCGTAATTCCACAATAATCTCGAGTCGTATCCGTAATTCCCCAATAATCTCGAGTAGTATCCGTAATTCCACAATAATCTCGAGTCGTTTCCGTAATTCCACAATAATCTCGCGTCGTATCCGTAATTCCACAATAATCACGAGTCGAATCCGTAATTCCACAATAATATCGATTCGTATCCTTAATTCCACAATAATCTCGAGTCGTATCCGTAATTCCACAATAATCTCGAGTCGTATCTGGAATTCCACAATAATCTCGAGTCGTATCCGTAATTCTACAATAATCTCGAGTCGTATCCGGAATTCCACCATAATCTCGAGTCGTATCCGTAATTCCACAATAATCTCGAGTCGTATCCGTAATTCCTCCACAATCTCCAGTCGTATCCGTAATTCCACCATAATCTCGAATCGTATCCGTAATTCCTCCATAATCTCCAGTCGTATCCGTAATTCCACAATAATCTCGAGTCGTATCCGTAATTCCACAATAATCTCGAGTCGTATCCGTAATTCCTCAATAATCTCGAGTCGTATCCGTAATTCCACAATAATCTCGAGTCGTATCCGGAATTCCACCATAATCTCGAGTCGTATCCGTAATTCAACAATAATCTCGAGTCGTATCCGTAATTCCTCCACAATCTCCAGTCGTATCCGTAATTCCACCATAATCTCGAATCGTATCCGTAATTCCACCATAATCTCGAGTCGTATCCGTAATTCCACAATAATCTCGAGTCGTATCCGGAATTCCACCATAATCTCGAGTCGTATCCGTAATTCAACAATAATCTCGAGTCGTATCCGTAATTCCCCAATAATCTCGAGTCGTATCCGTAATTCCACAATAATCTTGAGTCGTATCCGTAATTCCACAATAATTTCGAGTCGTATCCGTAATTCCACAATAATCTCGAGTCGTATCCGTAATTCCACAATAATCTCCAGTCGTATCCGTAATTCCACAATAATCTCGAGTGGTATCCGGAATTCCACCATAATCTCGAGTCGTTTCCGTAATTCCACAATAATTCCGAGACTTATCCATAATTCCACAATAATCTCGAGAAGTATCCGTAATTCCACAATAATCTCGAGTCGTATCCGTAATTCCTCCATAATCTCGTATCGTATCCGTAATTCCACAATTATCTCGAGTCGTATCCGTAATTCCACAATAATCTCGAGTCGTATCCGTAATTCCCCAATAATCTCGAGTCGTATCCGTAATTTCACAATAATCTCGAGTCGTATCCGTAATTACACAATAATCTCGAGTCGTATCCGTAATTCCCCAATAATCTCGAGTAGTATCCGTAATTCCACAATAATCTCGAGTCGTTTCCGTAATTCCACAATAATCTCGCGTCGTATCCGTAATTCCACAATAATCACGAGTCGAATCCGTAATTTCACAATAATATCGATTCGTATCCGTAATTCCACAATAATCTCGAGTCGTATCCGTAATTCCACAATAATCTCGAGTCGTATCTGGAATTCCACAATAATCTCGAGTCGTATCAGTAATTCTACAATAATCTCGAGTCGTATCCGGAATTCCACCATAATCTCGAGTCGTATCCGTAATTCCACAATAATATCGAGTCGTATCCGTAATTACTCCACAATCTCCAGTAGTATCCGTAATTCCACCATAATCTCGAATCGTATCCGTAATTCCTCCATAATCTCCAGTCGTATCCGTAATTCCACAATAATCTCGAGTCGCATCCGTAATTCCACAATAATCTCGAGTCGTATCCGTAATTCCTCAATAATCTCGAGTCGTATCCGTAATTCCACCATAATCTCGAATCGTATCCGTAATTCCTCCATAATCTCGAGTCGTATCCGTAATTCCACAATAATCTCGAGTCAAATCCGTAATTCCCCAATAATCTCGAGTCGTATCCGTAATTCCACAATAATCTCGAGTCCTATCCGGAATTCCACAATAATCTCGAGTCGTATCCGTAATTCCACAATAATCTCGAGTCGTATCCGGAATTCCACCATAATCTCGAGTCGTATCCGTAATTCCACAATAATCTCGAGTCGTATCCGTAATTCCTCCACAATCTCCAGTCGTATCCGTAATTCCACCATAATCTCGAATCGTATCCGTAATTCCACCATAATCTCGAGTCGTATCCGTAATTCCACAATAATCTCGAGTCGTATCCGTAATTCCCCAATAATCTCGAGTCGTATCTGTAAGTCCACAATAATCTCGAGTCATATCCGTAATTCCCCAATAATCTCAAGTCGTATCCGTAATTCCACAATAATCTCGAGTCGCATCCGTAATTCCACAATAATCTCGAGTCGTATCCGTAATTCCCCAATAATCTCGAGTCGTATCCGTAATTCCACAATAATCCCGAGTCGTATCCGGAATTCCACCATAATCTCGAGTCGTATCCGTAATTCCACAATAATCTCGAGTCGTATCCGTAATTCCTCCACAATCTCCAGTCGTATCCGTAATTCCACCATAATCTCGAATCGTATCCGTAATTCCACCATAATCTCGAGTCGTATCCGTAATTCCCCAATAATCTCGAGTCGTATCCGTAATTCCTCCATAATCTCGAGTCGTATCCGTAATTCCCCAATAATCTCGAGTCGTATCCGTAATTCCCCAATAATCTCGAACCGTATCCGTAATTCCACAATAATCTCGAGTCGTATCCGTAATTCCACAGTAATCTCGAGTCGTATCCGTAATTCCTCCACAATCTCCAGTCGTATCCGTAATTCCACCATAATCTCGAATCGTATCCGTAATTCCTCCATAATCTCGAATCGTATCCGTAATTCCTCCATAATCTCGAGTCGTATCCGTAATTCCACAATAATCTCGAGTCGTATCCGTAATTCCTCCACAATCTCCAGTCGTATCCGTAATTCCACCATAATCTCGAATCGTATCCGTAATTCCACCATAATCTCGAGTCGTATCCGTAATTCCCCAATAATCTCGAGTCGTATCCGTAATTCCTCCATAATCTCGAGTCGTATCCGTAATTCCCCAATAATCTCGAGTCGTATCCGTAATTCCCCAATAATCTCGAGCCGTATCCGTAATTCCACAATAATCTCGAGTCGTATCCGTAATTCCACAGTAATCTCGAGTCGTATCCGTAATTCCTCCACAATCTCCAGTCGTATCCGTAATTCCACCATAATCTCGAATCGTATCCGTAATTCCTCCATAATCTCGAGTCGTATCCGTAATTCCACAATAAGCTCTAGTCGTATCCGTAATTCCACAATAATCTTGAGTCGTATCCGTAATTCCACAATAATCTCGAGTCGTTTCCGGAATTACACCATAATCTCGAGTCGTTTCCGTAATTCCACAATAATCTCGAGTCGTATCCGTAATTCCTCCACAATCTCCAGTCGTATCCGTAATTCCACCATAATCTCGAATCGTATCCGTAATTCCACAATAATCTCGAGTCGTATCCGTAATTCCACAATAATCTCGAGTCGTATCCGTGATTCCTCCATAATCTCGAGTCGTATCCGTAATTCCACAATAATCTCGAGTCGTATCCGTAATTCCCCGATAATCTCGAGTCGTATCCGTAATTCCACAATAATCTTGAGTCGTATCCGTAATTCCACAATAATCTCGTATCGTATCCGTAATTTCACAATTATCTCGAGTCGTATCCGTAATTCCACAATAATCTCGAGTCGTATCCGTAATTCCCCAATAATCTCGAGCCGTATCCGTAATTCCACAATAATCTCGAGTCGTTTCCGTAATTCCACAATAATCTCGAGTCGTATCCGTAATTCCACAATAATCTAGAGTCGAATCCGTAATTCCACAATAATATCGATTCGTATCCGTAATTCCACAATAATCTCGAGTCGTATCCGTAATTCCACAATAATCTCGAGTCGTATCCGGAATTCCACAATAATCTCGAGTCGTATCCGTAATTCCACAATAATCTCGAGTCGTATCCGTAATTCCTCCACAATCTCCAGTCGTATCCGTAATTCCACCATAATCTCGAATCGTATCCGTAATTCCTCCATAATCTCGAGTCGTATCCGTAATTCCACAATAATCTCGAGTCGTATCCGTAATTCCCCAATAATCTCGAGTCGTATCCGTAATTCCACAATAATCTCGAGTCGTATCCGTAATTCCCCAATAATCTCAAGTCGTATCCGTAATTCCACAATAATCTCGAGTCGCATCCGTAATTCCACAATAATCTCGAGTCGTATCCGTAATTCCCCAATAATCTCGAGTCGTATCCGTAATTCCACAATAATCTCGAGTCGTATCCGGAATTCCCCCATAATCTCGAGTCGTATCCGTAATTCCACAATAAGCTTGAGTCGTATCCGTAATTCCTCCACAATCTCCAGTCGTATCCGTAATTCCACCATAATCTCGAATCGTATCCGTAATTCCTCCATAATCTCGAGTCGTATCCGTAATTCCCCAATAATCTCGAGTCGTATCCGTAATTCCACAATAATCTCGAGTCGTATCCGTAATTCCACAATAATTTCGAGTCGTATCCGTAATTCCACAATAATCTCGAGTCGTATCCGTAATTCCACAATAATCTCCAGTCGTATCCGTAATTCCACAATAATCTCGAGTGGTATCCGGAATTCCACCATAATCTCGAGTCGTTTCCGTAATTCCACAATAATTCCGAGACTTATCCATAATTCCACAATAATCTCGAGAAGTATCCGTAATTCCACAATAATCTCGAGTCGTATCCGTAATTCCTCCATAATCTCGTATCGTATCCGTAATTCCACAATTATCTCGAGTCGTATCCGTAATTCCACAATAATCTCGAGTCGTATCCGTAATTCCCCAATAATCTCGAGTCGTATCCGTAATTCCACAATAATCTCGAGTCGTATCCGTAATTCCACAATAATCTCGAGTCGTATCCGTAATTCCCCAATAATCTCGAGTAGTATCCGTAATTCCACAATAATCTCGAGTCGTTTCCGTAATTCCACAATAATCTCGCGTCGTATCCGTAATTCCACAATAATCACGAGTCGAATCCGTAATTCCACAATAATATCGATTCGTATCCTTAATTCCACAATAATCTCGAGTCGTATCCGTAATTCCACAATAATCTCGAGTCGTATCTGGAATTCCACAATAATCTCGAGTCGTATCCGTAATTCTACAATAATCTCGAGTCGTATCCGGAATTCCACCATAATCTCGAGTCGTATCCGTAATTCCACAATAATCTCGAGTCGTATCCGTAATTCCTCCACAATCTCCAGTCGTATCCGTAATTCCACCATAATCTCGAATCGTATCCGTAATTCCTCCATAATCTCCAGTCGTATCCGTAATTCCACAATAATCTCGAGTCGTATCCGTAATTCCACAATAATCTCGAGTCGTATCCGTAATTCCTCAATAATCTCGAGTCGTATCCGTAATTCCACAATAATCTCGAGTCGTATCCGGAATTCCACCATAATCTCGAGTCGTATCCGTAATTCAACAATAATCTCGAGTCGTATCCGTAATTCCTCCACAATCTCCAGTCGTATCCGTAATTCCACCATAATCTCGAATCGTATCCGTAATTCCACCATAATCTCGAGTCGTATCCGTAATTCCACAATAATCTCGAGTCGTATCCGGAATTCCACCATAATCTCGAGTCGTATCCGTAATTCAACAATAATCTCGAGTCGTATCCGTAATTCCTCCACAATCTCCAGTCGTATCCGTAATTCCACCATAATCTCGAATCGTATCCGTAATTCCACCATAATCTCGAGTCGTATCCGTAATTCCACAATAATCTCGAGTCGTATCCGTAATTCCCCAATAATCTCGAGTCGTATCTGTAAGTCCACAATAATCTCGAGTCGTATCCGTAATTCCCCAATAATCTCAAGTCGTATTTGTAATTCCACAATAATCTCGAGTCGCATCCGTAATTCCACAATAATCTCGAGTCGTATCCGTAATTCCCCAATAATCTCGAGTCGTATCCGTAATTCCACAATAATCCCGAGTCGTATCCGGAATTCCACCATAATCTCGAGTCGTATCCGTAATTCCACAATAATCTCGAGTCGTATCCGTAATTCCTCCACAATCTCCAGTCGTATCCGTAATTCCACCATAATCTCGAATCGTATCCGTAATTCCACCATAATCTCGAGTCGTATCCGTAATTCCCCAATAATCTCGAGTCGTATCCGTAATTCCTCCATAATCTCGAGTCGTATCCGTAATTCCCCAATAATCTCGAGTCGTATCCGTAATTCCCCAATAATCTCGAGCCGTATCCGTAATTCCACAATAATCTCGAGTCGTATCCGTAATTCCACAATAATCTCGAGTCGTATCCGTAATTCCTCCACAATCTCCAGTCGTATCCGTAATTCCACCATAATCTCGAATCGTATCCGTAATTCCTCCATAATCTCGAGTCGTATCCGTAATTCTACAATAAGCTCTAGTCGTATCCGTAATTCCACAATAATCTTGAGTCGTATCCGTAATTCCACAATAATCTCGAGTCGTTTCCGGAATTACACCATAATCTCGAGTCGTTTCCGTAATTCCACAATAATCTCGAGTCGTATCCGTAATTCCTCCACAATCTCCAGTCGTATCCGTAATTCCACCATAATCTCGAATCGTATCCGTAATTCCACAATAATCTCGAGTCGTATCCGTAATTCCACAATAATCTCGAGTCGTATCCGTGATTCCTCCATAATCTCGAGTCGTATCCGTAATTCCACAATAATCTCGAGTCGTATCCGTAATTCCCCGATAATCTCGAGTCGTATCCGTAATTCCACAATAATCTTGAGTCGTATCCGTAATTCCACAATAATCTCGTATCGTATCCGTAATTCCACAATTATCTCGAGTCGTATCCGTAATTCCACAATAATCTCGAGTCGTATCCGTAATTCCTCCACAATCTCCAGTCGTATCCGTAATTCCACCATAATCTCGAGTCGTTTCCGTAATTCCACAATAATCTCGAGTCGTATCCGTAATTCCTCCACAATCTCCAGTCGTATCCGTAATTCCACCATAATCTCGAATCGTATCCGTAATTCCACAATAATCTCGAGTCGTATCCGTAATTCCACAATAATATCGAGTCGTATCCGTGATTCCTCCATAATCTCGAGTCGTATCCGTAATTCCACAATAATCTCGAGTCGTATCCGTAATTCCCCGATAATCTCGAGTCGTATCCGTAATTCCACAATAATCTTGAGTCGTATCCGTAATTCCACAATAATCTCGTATCGTATCCGTAATTCCACAATTATCTCGAGTCGTATCCGTAATTCCACAATAATCTCAAGTCGTATCCGTAATTCCCCAATAATCTCGAGTCGTATCCGTAATTCCACAATAATCTCGAGTCGTATCAGTAAATCCCCAATAATCTCGAGTAGTATCCGTAATTCCACAATAATCTCGAGTCGTTTCCGTAATTCCACAATAATCTCGAGTCGTATCCGTAATTCCACAATAATCTCGAGTCGTATCCGGAATTCCACAATAATCTCGAGTCGTATCCGTAATTCCACAATAATCTCGAGTCGTATCCGTAATTCCTCCACAATCTCCAGTCGTATCCGTAATTCCACCATAATCTCGAATCGTATCCGTAATTCCTCCATAATCTCGAGTCGTATCCGTAATTCCACAATAATCTCGAGTCGTATCCGTAATTCCACAATAATCTCGAGTCGTATCCGTAATTCTTCAATAATCTCGAGTCGTATCCGTAATTCCACCATAATCTCGAATCGTATCCGTAATTCCTCCATAATCTCGAGTCGTATCCGTAATTCCACAATAATCTCGAGTCAAATCCGTAATTCCCCAATAATCTCGAGTCGTATCCGTAATTCCACAATAATCTCGAGTCGTATCCGGAATTCCACAATAATTTCGAGTCGTATCCGTAATTCCACAATAATCTCGAGTCGTATCCGGAATTCCACAATAATTTCGAGTCGTATCCGTAATTCCACAATAATCTCGAGTCGTATCCGGAATTCCACCATAATCTCGAGTCGTATCCGTAATTCCACAATAATCTCGAGTCGTATCCGTAATTCCTCCACAATCTCCAGTCGTATCCGTAGTTCCACCATAATCTCGAATCGTATCCGTAATTCCACCATAATCTCGAGTCGTATCCGTAATTCCACAATAATCTCGAGTCGTATCCGTAATTCCCCAATAATCTCGAGTCGTATCCGTAATTCCACAATAATCTCGAGTCGTATCCGTAATTCCCCAATAATCTCAAGTCGTATCCGTAATTCCACAATAATCTCGAGTCGCATCCGTAATTCCACAATAATCTCGAGTCGTATCCGTAATTCCCCAATAATCTCGAGTCGTATCCGTAATTCCACAATAATCTCGAGTCGTATCCGGAATTCCCCCATAATCTCGAGTCGTATCCGTAATTCCACAATAAGCTTGAGTCGTATCCGTAATTCATCCACAATCTCCAGTCGTATCCGTAATTCCACCAAAATCTCGAATCGTATCCGTAATTCCTCCATAATCTCGAGTCGTATCCGTAATTCCACAATAATCTCGAGTCAAAACCGTAATTCCCCAATAATCTCGAGTCGTATCCGTAATTCCACAATAATCTCGAGTCGTATCTGGAATTCCACAATAATCTCGAGTCGTATCCGTAATTCCCCAAAAATCTCGAGTCGTATCCGTAATTCCACAATAATCTCGAGTCGTATCCGTAATTCCACAATAATCTCCAGTCGTATCCGTAATTCCACAATAATCTCGAGTCGTATCCTTAATTCCCCAATAATCTCGAGTCGTATCCGTAATTCCACAATAATCTCGAGTCGTATCCGTAATTCCTCCACAATCTTCAGTCGTATCCGTAATTCCACCATAATCTCGAATCGTATCCGTAATTCCTGCATTATCTCGAGTCGTATCCGTAATTCCACAATAAGCTCTAGTCGTATCCGTAATTCCACAATAATCTCGAGTCGTATCCGTAATTCCCCGATAATCTCGAGTCGTATCCGTAATTCCACAATAATCTTGAGTCGTATCCGTAATTCCACAATAATCTCGTATCGTATTCGTAATTCCACAATTATCTCGAGTCGTATCCGTAATTCCACAATAATCTCGAGTCGTATCCGTAATTCCCCAATAATCTCGAGTCGTATCCGTAATTCCACAATAATCTCGAGTCGTATCCGTAATTCCACAATAATTTCGAGTCGTATCCGTAATTCCACAATAATCTCGAGTCGTATCCGTAATTCCACAATAATCTCCAGTCGTATCCGTAATTCCACAATAATCTCGAGTGGTATCCGGAATTCCACCATAATCTCGAGTCGTTTCCGTAATTCCACAATAATTCCGAGACTTATCCATAATTCCACAATAATCTCGAGAAGTATCCGTAATTCCACAATAATCTCGAGTCGTATCCGTAATTCCTCCATAATCTCGTATCGTATCCGTAATTCCAATATTATCTCGTGTCGTATCCGTAATTCCACAATAATCTCGAGTCGTATCCGTAATTCCCCAATAATCTCGAGTCGTATCCGTAATTCCACAATAATCTCGAGTCGTATCCGTAATTCCACAATAATCTCGAGTCGTATCCGTAATTCCCCAATAATCTCGAGTAGTATCCGTAATTCCACAATAATCTCGAGTCGTTTCCGTAATTCCACAATAATCTCGATTCGTATCCGTAATTCCACAATAATCTCGAGTCGTATCCGTAATTCCACAATAATCTCGAGTCGTATCTGGAATTCCACAATAATCTCGAGTCGTATCCGTAATTCTACAATAATCTCGAGTCGTATCCGGAATTCCACCATAATCTCGAGTCGTATCCGTAATTCCACAATAATCTCGAGTCGTATCCGTAATTCCTCCACAATCTCCAGTCGTATCCGTAATTCCACCATAATCTCGAATCGTATCCGTAATTCCTCCACAATCTCCAGTCGTATCCGTAATTCCACCATAATCTCGAATCGTATCCGTAATTCCTCCATAATCTCCAGTCGTATCCGTAATTCCTCCACAATCTCCAGTCGTATCCGTAATTCCACCATAATCTCGAATCGTATCCGTAATTCCACCATAATCTCGAGTCGTATCCGTAATTCCACAATAATCTCGAGTCGTATCTGGAATTCCACAATAATCTCGAGTCGTATCCGTAATTCCCCAAAAATCTCGAGTCGTATCCGTAATTCCACAATAATCTCGAGTCGTATCCGTAATTCCACAATAATCTCCAGTCGTATCCGTAATTCCACAATAATCTCGAGTCGTATCCTTAATTCCCCAATAATCTCGAGTCGTATCCGTAATTCCACAATAATCTCGAGTCGTATCCGTAATTCCTCCACAATCTTCAGTCGTATCCGTAATTCCACCATAATCTCGAATCGTATCCGTAATTCCTGCATTATCTCGAGTCGTATCCGTAATTCCACAATAAGCTCTAGTCGTATCCGTAATTCCACAATAATCTCGAGTCGTATCCGTAATTCCACAATAATCTCGAGTCGTTTCCGGAATTACACCATTATCTCGAGTCGTTTCCGTAATTCCACAATAATCTCGCGTCGTATCCGTAATTCCACAATAATCACGAGTCGAATCCGTAATTCCACAATAATATCGATTCGTATCCGTAATTCCACAATAATCTCGAGTCGTATCCGTAATTCCACAATAATCTCGAGTCGTATCTGGAATTCCACAATAATCTCGAGTCGTATCCGTAATTCTACAATAATCTCGAGTCGTATCCGGAATTCCACCATAATCTCGAGTCGTATCCGTAATTCCACAATAATCTCGAGTCGTATCCGTAATTCCTCCACAATCTCCAGTCGTATCCGTAATTCCACCATAATCTCGAATCGTATCCGTAATTCCTCCACAATCTCCAGTCGTATCCGTAATTCCACCATAATCTCGAATCGTATCCGTAATTCCTCCATAATCTCCAGTCGTATCCGTAATTCCTCCACAATCTCCAGTCGTATCCGTAATTCCACCATAATCTCGAATCGTATCCGTAATTCCACCATAATCTCGAGTCGTATCCGTAATTCCACAATAATCTCGAGTCGTATCCGTAATTCCCCAATAATCTCGAGTCGTATCTGTAAGTCCACAATAATCTCGAGTCGTATCCGTAATTCCCCAATAATCTCAAGTCGTATCCGTAATTCCCCAATAATCTCGAGTCGTATCCGTAATTCCACAATAATCCCGAGTCGTATCCGGAATTCCACCATAATCTCGAGTCGTATCCGTAATTCCACAATAATCTCGAGTCGTATCCGTAATTCCTCCACAATCTCCAGTCGTATCCGTAATTCCACCATAATCTCGAATCTGATCCGTAATTCCACCATAATCTCGAGTCGTATCTGTAATTCCCCAATAATCTCGAGTCGTATCCGTAATTCCACAATAATCTCGAGTCGTATCCGTAATTCCCCAATAATCTCAAGTCGTATCCGTAATTCCACAATAATCTCGAGTCGTATCCGTAATTCCACAATAATCTCGAGTCGTATCCGTAATTCCCCAAATAATCTGGAGTCGTATCCGTAATTCCCCAATAATCTCGAGTCGTATCCGTAATTCCACAATAATCTCCAGTCGTATCCGTAATTCCACAATAATCTCGAGTCGTATCCGGAATTCCACCATAATCTCGAGTCGTTTCCGTAATTCCACAATAATCTCGAGTCGTATCCGTAATTCCCCAATAATCTCGAGTCGTATCCGTAATTCCACAATAATCTCGAGTCGTATCCGTAATTCCACAATAATTTCGAGTCGTATCCGTAATTCCACAATAATCTCGAGTCGTATCCGTAATTCCACAATAATCTCCAGTCGTATCCGTAATTCCACAATAATCTCGAGTGGTATCCGGAATTCCACCATAATCTCGAGTCGTTTCCGTAATTCCACAATAATTCCGAGACTTATCCATAATTCCACAATAATCTCGAGAAGTATCCGTAATTCCACAATAATCTCGAGTCGTATCCGTAATTCCTCCATAATCTCGTATCGTATCCGTAATTCCAATATTATCTCGTGTCGTATCCGTAATTCCACAATAATCTCGAGTCGTATCCGTAATTCCCCAATAATCTCGAGTCGTATCCGTAATTCCACAATAATCTCGAGTCGTATCCGTAATTCCACAATAATCTCGAGTCGTATCCGTAATTCCCCAATAATCTCGAGTAGTATCCGTAATTCCACAATAATCTCGAGTCGTTTCCGTAATTCCACAATAATCTCGCGTCGTATCCGTAATTCCACAATAATCACGAGTCGAATCCGTAATTCCACAATAATATCGATTCGTATCCGTAATTCCACAATAATCTCGAGTCGTATCCGTAATTCCACAATAATCTCGAGTCGTATCTGGAATTCCACAATAATCTCGAGTCGTATCCGTAATTCTACAATAATCTCGAGTCGTATCCGGAATTCCACCATAATCTCGAGTCGTATCCGTAATTCCACAATAATCTCGAGTCGTATCCGTAATTCCTCCACAATCTCCAGTCGTATCCGTAATTCCACCATAATCTCGAATCGTATCCGTAATTCCTCCACAATCTCCAGTCGTATCCGTAATTCCACCATAATCTCGAATCGTATCCGTAATTCCTCCATAATCTCCAGTCGTATCCGTAATTCCTCCACAATCTCCAGTCGTATCCGTAATTCCACCATAATCTCGAATCGTATCCGTAATTCCACCATAATCTCGAGTCGTATCCGTAATTCCACCATAATCTCGAGTCGTATCCGTAATTCCACAATAATCTCGAGTCGTATCCGTAATTCCTCCACAATCTCCAGTCGTATCCGTAATTCCACCATAATCTCGAATCTGATCCGTAATTCCACCATAATCTCGAGTCGTATCTGTAATTCCCCAATAATCTCGAGTCGTATCCGTAATTCCACAATAATCTCGAGTCGTATCCGTAATTCCCCAATAATCTCAAGTCGTATCCGTAATTCCACAATAATCTCGAGTCGTATCCGTAATTCCACAATAATCTCGAGTCGTATCCGTAATTCCCCAAATAATCTGGAGTCGTATCCGTAATTCCCCAATAATCTCGAGTCGTATCCGTAATTCCACAATAATCTCCAGTCGTATCCGTAATTCCACAATAATCTCGAGTCGTATCCGGAATTCCACCATAATCTCGAGTCGTTTCCGTAATTCCACAATAATCTCGAGTCATATCCGTAATTCCACAATAATCTCGAGTCGTATCCGTAATTCCTCCATAATCTCGAAACGTATCCGTAATTCCACCATAATCTCGAGTCGTATCCGTAATTCCCCAATAATCTGGAGACGTATCCGTAATTCCACAATAATCTCGAGTCGTATCCGGAACTCCATTATAATCTCGAGTCGTATCCGTAATTCCACAATAATCTCGAGTCGTATCCGGAATTCCACAATAATCTCGAGTCGTATCCGTAATTCCACAATAATCTCGAGTCGTATCCGTAATTCCACAATAATCTCGAGTCGTATCCGTAATTCCCCAATAATCTCAAGTCGTATCCGTAATTCCACAATAATCTCGAGTCGCATCCGTAATTCCACAATAATCTCGAGTCGTATCCGTAATTCCCCAATAATCTCGAGTCGTATCCGTAATTCCACAATAATCTCGAGTCGTATCCGGAATTCCCCCATAATCTCGAGTCGTATCCGTAATTCCACAATAAGCTTGAGTCGTATCCGTAATTCATCCACAATCTCCAGTCGTATCCGTAATTCCACCATAATCTCGAATTGTATCCGTAATTCCTCCATAATCTCGAGTCGTATCCGTAATTCCACAATAATCTCGAGTCGAAACCGTAATTCCCCAATAATCTCGAGTCGTATCCGTAATTCCACAATAATCTCGAGTCGTATCTGTAATTCCACAATAATCTCGAGTCGTATCCGTAATTCCCCAAAAATCTCGAGTCGTATCCGTAATTCCACAATAATCTCGAGTCGTATCCGTAATTCCACAATAATCTCCAGTCGTATCCGTAATTCCACAATAATCTCGAGTCGTATCCGTAATTCCACAATAATCTCGAGTCGTATCCGGAATTCCCCCATAATCTCGAGTCGTATCCGTAATTCCACAATAAGCTTGAGTCGTATCCGTAATTCATCCACAATCTCCAGTCGTATCCGTAATTCCACCATAATCTCGAATTGTATCCGTAATTCCTCCATAATCTCGAGTCGTATCCGTAATTCCACAATAATCTCGAGTCGAAACCGTAATTCCCCAATAATCTCGAGTCGTATCCGTAATTCCACAATAATCTCGAGTCGTATCTGTAATTCCACAATAATCTCGAGTCGTATCCGTAATTCCCCAAAAATCTCGAGTCGTATCCGTAATTCCACAATAATCTCGAGTCGTATCCGTAATTCCACAATAATCTCCAGTCGTATCCGTAATTCCACAATAATCTCGAGTCGTATCCGTAATTCCCCAATAATCTCGAGTCGTATCCGTAATTCCTCCACAATCTTCAGTCGTATCCGTAATTCCTCCACAATCTTCAGTCGTATCCGTAATTCCACCATAATCTCGAATCGTATCCGTAATTCCTCCATAATCTCGAGTCGTATCCGTAATTCCACAATTATCTCGAGTCGTATCCGTAATTCCACAATAATCTCGAGTCGTATCCGTAATTCCCCAATAATCTCGAGTCGTATCCGTAATTCCACAATAATCTCGAGTCGTATCCGTAATTCCACAATAATCTCGAGTCGTATCCGTAATTCCACAATAATCACGAGTCGAATCCGTAATTGCACAATAATCACGAGTCGAATGCGTAATTGCACAATAATATCAGTCGAATCCGTAATTCCACAATAATATCGATTCGTATCCGTAATTCCACAATAATCTTGAGTCGTATCCGTAATTCCACAATAATCTCGTATCGGATCCGTAATTCCACAATTATCTCGAGTCGTATCCTTAATTCCACAATAATCTCGAGTCGTATCCGTAATTCCCCAATAATCTCGAGTCGTATCCGTAATTCCACAATAATCTCGAGTCGTATCCGTAATTCCACAATAATTTCGAGTCGTATCCGTAATTCCACAATAATCTCGAGTCGTATCCGTAATTCCACAATAATCTCCAGTCGTATCCGTAATTCCACAATAATCTCGAGTGGTATCCGGAATTCCACCATAATCTCGAGTCGTTTCCGTAATTCCACAATAATTCCGAGACTTATCCATAATTCCACAATAATATCGAGAAGTATCCGTAATTCCACAATAATCTCGAGTCGTATCCGTAATTCCTCCATAATCTCGTATCGTATCCGTAATTCCACAATTATCTCGAGTCGTATCCGTAATTCCACAATAATCTCGAGTCGTATCCGTAATTCCCCAATAATCTCGAGTCGTATCCGTAATTCCACAATAATCTCGAGTCGTATCCGTAATTCCACAATAATCTCGAGTCGTATCCGTAATTCCACAATAATCACGAGTCGAATCCGTAATTGCACAATAATCACGAGTCGAATGCGTAATTGCACAATAATATCAGTCGAATCCGTAATTCCCCAATAATCTCGAGTCGTATCCGTAATTCCACAATAATCTCGAGTCGTATCCGTAATTCCACAATAATCTCGAGTCATATCCGTAATTCCACAATAATCACGAGTCGAATCCGTAATTCCACAATTATCTCGAGTCGTATCCGTAATTCCACAATAATCTCGAGTCGTATCCGTAATTCCTCCATAATCTCGTATCGTATCCGTAATTCCACAATTATCTCGAGTCGTATCCGTAATTCCACAATAATCTCGAGTCGTATCCGTAATTCCCCAATAATCTCGAGTCGTATCCGTAATTCCACAATAATCTCGAGTCGTATCCGTAATTCCGCAATAATCTCGAGTCGTATCCGTAATTCCACAATAATCACGAGTCGAATCCGTAATTGCACAATAATCACGAGTCGAATGCGTAATTGCACAATAATATCAGTCGAATCCGTAATTCCACAATAATATCGAGTCGTATCTGTAATGCCACCATAATCGCGAATCGTATCCGTAATTCCACAATAATCTCGAGTCGTATCCGTAATTCCACAATAATCACGAGTCGTAACCGTAATTCCACCACAATCTCGATCGTATCCGTAATTCCACAATAATCTCGAGTCGTATCCGTAATTCCACAATAATCTCGAGTCGTATCCGTAATTCCCCAATAATCTGGAGTCGTATCCGTAATTCCACAATAATCACGAGTCGAATCCGTAATCCCACAAAAATATCGATTCGTATCCGTAATTCCACAATAATCTCGAGTCGTATCCGTAATTCCACAATAATCTCGAGTCGTATCCGGAATTCCACAATAATCTCGAGTCGTATCCGTAATTCCACAATAATCTCGAGTCGTATCCGGAATTCCACCATAATCTCGAGTCGTATCCGTAATTCCACAATAATCTCGAGTCGTATCCGTAATTCCTCCACAATCTCTAGTCGTATCCGTAATTCCACCATAATCTCGAATCGTATCCGTAATTCCTCCATAATCTCGAGTCGTAACCGTAATTCCACAATAATCTCGAGTCGTATCCGTAATTCCCCAATAATCTCGAGCCGTATCCGTAATTCCACAATAATCTCGAGTCGTATCCGTAATTCCACAATAATCTCGAGTCGTATCCGTAATTCCTCCACAATCTCCAGTCGTATCCGTAATTCCACTATAATCTCGAATCGTATCCGTAATTCCTCCATAATATCGAGTCGTATCCGTAATTCCACAATAAGCTCTAGTCGTATCCGTAATTCCACAATAATCTCGAGTCGTTTCCGGAATTACACCATAATCTCGATCGTATCCGTAATTCCACAATAATCTCGAGTCGTATCCGTAATTCCTCCACAATCTCCAGTCGTATCCGTAATTCCACCATAATCTCGAATCGTATCCGTAATTCCACCATAATCTCGAGTCGTATCCGTAATTCCCCAATAATCTCGAGTCGTATCCGTAATTCCACAATAATCTCGAGTCGTATCCGTAATTTCCCCAATAATCTCAAGTCGTATCCGTAATTCCACAATAATCTCGAGTCGTATCCGTAATTTCACAATAATCTCGAGTCGTATCCGTAATTCCCCAATAATCTCGAGTCGTATCCGTAATTCCCCAATAATCTCGAGTCGTATCCGTAATTCCACAATAATCTCCAGTCGTATCCGTAATTCCACAATAATCTCGAGTCGTATCCGGAATTCCACCATAATCTCGAGTCGTATCCTTAATTCCACAATAATCTCGAGTCGCATCCGTAATTCCACAATAATCTCGAGTCGTATCCGTAATTCCACAATAATCTCGAGTCTTATCCGTAATTCCACAATAATCACGAGTCGAATCCGTAATTGCACAAAAATATCGAGTCGAAGCCGTAATTCCACAATAATATCGAGTCGTATCTGTAATTCCACAATAATCTCGAGGCGCATCCGTAATTCCACAATAATCGGTGTCGAATCCGTAATTTCACAATAATCTCGAGTCGTATCCGTAATTCCACAATAATCTCGGGTTGTATCCGTAATTCCACAATAATCTTGAGTCGTATCCGTAATTCCACAATAATCTCGAGTCGCATCCGTAATTCCACAATAATATCGAGTCGTATCTGTAATTCCACAATAATCTCGAGTCGCATCCTTAATTCCACAATAATATCGAGTCGTATCTGTAATTCCACAATAATCTCGAGTCGCATCCGTAATTCCACAATAATCCCAGTCGAATCCGTAATTCCACAATAATCTCGAGTCGTATCCGTAATTCCACAATAATCTCGAGTCGTATCCGTAATTCCACAATAATCTCAAGTCGTATCCGTAATTCCACAATAATCTCGATTCGCATCCGTAATTCCACAATAATATCGAGTCGTATCTGTAATTCCACAATAATCTCGAGTCGCATCCGTAATTCCACATTAATCTCGAGTCGTATCTGTAATTCCACAATAATCTCGAGTCGTATCCGTAATTGCACAATAATCACGAGTCGAATCCGTAATTGCACAATAATATCGAGTCGCATCCGTAATTCCACAATAATCTCGAGTCGTATCTGTAATTCCACAATAATCTCGAGTCATATCCGTAATTCCGCAATAATCTCGAGTCGTATCCGTAATTCCACAATAATCACGAGTCGAATCCGTAATTGCACAATAATCACGAGTCGAATGCGTAATTGCACATTAATATCGAGTCGAATCCGTAATTCCACAATAATATCGAGTCGTATCTGTAATGCCACCATAATCGCGAATCGTATCCGTAATTCCACAATAATTTCGAGTCGTATCCGTAATTCCACAATAATCTCGAGTCGTAACCGCAATTCCACCACAATCTCGATCGTATCCGTAATTCCACAATAATCTCACGTCGTATCCGTAATTCCACAATAATCTCGAGTCGTATCCGTAATTCCCCAATAATCTGGAGTCGTATCCGTAATTCCACAATAATCACGAGTCGAATCCGTAATCCCACAAAAATATCGATTCGTATCCGTAATTCCACAATAATCTCGAGTCGTATCCGTAATTCCACAATAATCTCGAGTCGTATCCGGAATTCCACAATAATCTCGAGTCGTATCCGTAATTCCACAATAATCTCGAGTCGTATCCGGAATTCCACCATAATCTCGAGTCGTATCCGTTATTCCACAATAATCTCGAGTCGTATCCGTAATTCCTCCACAATCTCCAGTCGTATCCGTAATTCCACCATAATCTCGAATCGTATCCGTAATTCCTCCATAATCTCGAGTCGTAACCGTAATTCCATAATAATCTCGAGTCGTATCCGTAATTCCCCAATAATCTCGAGCCGTATTTGTAATTCCACAATAATCTCGAGTCGTATCCGTAATTCCTCCACAATCTCCAGTCGTATCCGTAATTCCACCATAATCTCGAATCGTATCCGTAATTCCTCCATAATCTCGAGTCGTAACCGTAATTCCACAATAAGCTCTAGTCGTGTCCGTAAATCCACATTAATCTCGAGTCGTATCCGTAATTCCACAATAATCTCGAGTCGTATCCGTAATTCCACAATAATCTCGAGTCTTATCCGTAATTCCACAATAATCACGAGTCGAATCCGTAATTGCACAAAAATATCGAGTCGAAGCCGTAATTCCACAATAATATCGAGTCGTATCTGTAATTCCACAATAATCTCGAGGCGCATCCGTAATTCCACAATAATCGGAGTCGAATCCATAATTTCACAATAATCTCGAGTCGTATCCGTAATTCCATAATAATCTCGAGTTGTATCCGTAATTCCACAATAATCTTGAGTCGTATCCGTAATTCCACAATAATCTCGAGTCGCATCCGTAATTCCACAATAATATCGAGTCGTATCTGTAATTCCACAATAATCTCGAGTCGCATCTGTAATTCCACAATAATCTCGAGTCGTATCTGTAATTCCACAATAATCTCGAGTCGTATCCGTAATTCCACAATATTCACGAGTCGAATCCGTAATTGCACAATAATCACGAGTCGAATCCGTAATTGCACAATAATATCGAGTCGCATCCGTAATTCCCCAATAATCTGGAGTCGTATCCGTAATTCCACAATAATCACGAGTCGAATCCGTAATTGCACAATAATCACGAGTCGAATGCGTAATTGCACAATAATATCGAGTCGAATCCGTAATTCCACAATAATATCGAGTCGTATCTGTAATGCCACCATAATCGCGAATCGTATCCGTAATTCCACAATAATCTCGAGTCGTATCCGTAATTCCCCAATAATCTGGAGTCGTATCCGTAATTCCACAATAATCACGAGTCGAATCCGTAATCCCACAAAAATATCGATTCGTATCCGTAATTCCACAATAATCTCGAGTCGTATCCGTAATTCCACAATAATCTCGAGTCGTATCCGGAATTCCACAATAATCTCGAGTCGTATCCGTAATTCCACAATAATCTCGAGTCGTATCCGGAATTCCACCATAATCTCGAGTCGTATCCGTTATTCCACAAAAATCTCGAGTCGTATCCGTAATTCCTCCATAATCTCGAGTCGTAACCGTAATTCCTCCATAATCTCGAGTCGTAACCGTAATTCCACAATAATCTCGAGTCGTATCCGTAATTCCCCAATAATCTCGAGCCATATTTGTAATTCCACAATAATCTCGAGTCGTATCCGTAATTCCTCCACAATCTCCAGTCGTATCCGTAATTGCACAAAAATATCGAGTCGAAGCCGTAATTCCACAATAATATCGAGTCGTATCTGTAATTCCACAATAATCTCGAGGCGCATCCGTAATTCCACAATAATCGGAGTCGAATCCGTAATTTCACAATAATCTCGAGTCGTATCCGTAATTCCACAATAATCTCGAGTTGTATCGGTAATTCCACAATAATCTTGAGTCGTATCCGTAATTCCACAATAATCTCGAGTCGCATCCGTAATTCCACAATAATATCGAGTCGTATCTGTAATTCCACAATAATCTCGAGTCGCATCTGTAATTCCACAATAATCTCGAGTCGTATCTGTAATTCCACAATAATCTCGAGTCGTATCCGTAATTCCACAATATTCACGAGTCGAATCCGTAATTGCACAATAATCACGAGTCGAATCCGTAATTGCACAATAATATCGAGTCGCATCCGTAATTCCACAATAATCTCGAGTCGTATCCGTAATTTCACAATAATCTCGAGTCGTATCCGTAATTCCACAATAATCTCGAGTTGTATCCGTAATTCCACAATAATCTTGAGTCGTATCCGTAATTCCACAATAATCTCGAATCGCATCCGTAATTCCACAATAATCTCGAGTTGTATCCGTAATTCCACAATAATCTCGAGTCGTATCCGTAATTCCACAATAATCTCGAGTCGTATCCGTAATTCCACAATAATCTCAAGTCGTATCCGTAATTCCACAATAATCTCGATTCGCATCCGTAATTCCACAATAATATCGAGTCGTATCTGTAATTCCACAATAATCTCGAGTCGCATCCGTAATTCCACAATAATCTCGAGTCGTATCTGTAATTCCACAATAATCTCGAGTCGTATCCGTAATTCCACAATATTCACGAGTCGAATCCGTAATTGCACAATAATCACGAGTCGAATCCGTAATTGCACAATAATATCGAGTCGCATCCGTAATTCCACAATAATCTCGAGTCGTATCTGTAATTCCACAATAATCTCGAGTCATATCCGTAATTCCGCAATAATCTCGAGTCGTATCCGTAATTCCACAATAATCACGAGTCGGATCCGTAATTGCACAATAATCACGAGTCGAATGCGTAATTGCACAATAATATCGAGTCGAATCCGTAATTCCACAATAATATCGAGTCGTATCTGTAATGCCACCATAATCGCGAATCGTATCCGTAATTCCACAATAATCTCGAGTCGTATCCGTAATTCCACAATAATCTCGAGTCGTAACCGTAATTCCACCACAATCTCGATCGTATCCGTAATTCCACAATAATCTCACGTCGTATCCGTAATTCCACAATAATCTCGAGTCGTATCCGTAATTCCCCAATAATCTGGAGTCGTATCCGTAATTCCACAATAACCACGAGTCGAATCCGTAATCCCACAAAAATATCGATTCGTATCCGAAATTCCACAATAATCTCGAGTCGTAATCGTAATTCCACAATAATCTCGAGTCGTATCCGGAATTCCACAATAATCTCGAGTCGTATCCGTAATTCCACAATAATCTCGAGTCCTATCCGGAATTCCACCATAATCTCGAGTCGTATCCGTTATTCCACAATAATCTCGAGTCGTATCCGTAATTCCTCCACAATCTCCAGTCGTATCCGTAATTCCACCATAATCTCGAATCGTATCCGTAATTCCTCCATAATCTCGAGTCGTAACCGTAATTCCACAATAATCTCGAGTCGTATCCGTAATTCCCCAATAATCTCGAGCCGTATTTGTAATTCCACAATAATCTCGAGTCGTATCCGTAATTCCTCCACAATCTCCAGTCGTATCCGTAATTCCACCATAATCTCAAATCGTATCCGTAATTCCTTTATAATCTCGAGTCGTATCCGTAATTCCACAATAAGCTCTAGTCGTGTCCGTAATTCCACAATAATCTCGAATCGTATCCGTAATTCCTTTATAATCTCGAGTCGTATCCGGAATTACACCATAATCTCGAGTCGTATCCGTAATTCCACAATAATCTCGAGTCGTATCCGTAATTCCTCAACAATCTCGAGTCGTATCCGTAATTCCTCCACAATCTCCAGTCGTATCCGTAATTCCACCATAATCTCGAATCGTATCCGTAATTCCACCATAATCTCGAGTCGTATCGGTAATTCCTCAATAATCTCGAGTCGTATCCGTAATTCCACAATAATCTCGAGTCGTATCCGTAATTTCCCCAATAATCTCAAGTCGTATCCGTAATTCCACAATAATCTCGAGTCGTATCCGGAATTCTACAATAATCTCGAGTCGTATCCGTATTCCTCCATAATCTCGAGTTGTATCCGTAATTCCACAATAATCTCGAGTCGTATCCGTAATTCCCCAATAATCTGGAGTCGTATCCGTAATTCCACAATAATCTCGAGTCGTATCCGTAATTCCACAATAATCACGAGTCGAATCCGTAATTGCACAATAATATCGAGTCGAAGCCGTAATTCCACAATAATCTCGAGTCGTAACCGTAATTCCACCACAATCTCGATCGTATCCGTAATTCCACAATAATCTCACGTCGTATCCGTAATTCCACAATAATCTCGAGTCGTATCCGTAATTCCCCAATAATCTGGAGTCGTATCCGTAATTCCACAATAACCACGAGTCGAATCCGTAATCCCACAAAAATATCGATTCGTATCCGAAATTCCACAATAATCTCGAGTCGTAATCGTAATTCCACAATAATCTCGAGTCGTATCCGGAATTCCACAATAATCTCGAGTCGTATCCGTAATTCCACAATAATCTCGAGTCCTATCCGGAATTCCACCATAATCTCGAGTCGTATCCGTTATTCCACAATAATCTCGAGTCGTATCCGTAATTCCTCCACAATCTCCAGTCGTATCCGTAATTCCACCATAATCTCGAATCGTATCCGTAATTCCTCCATAATCTCGAGTCGTAACCGTAATTCCACAATAATCTCGAGTCGTATCCGTAATTCCCCAATAATCTCGAGCCGTATTTGTAATTCCACAATAATCTCGAGTCGTATCCGTAATTCCTCCACAATCTCCAGTCGTATCCGTAATTCCACCATAATCTCAAATCGTATCCGTAATTCCTTTATAATCTCGAGTCGTATCCGTAATTCCACAATAAGCTCTAGTCGTGTCCGTAATTCCACAATAATCTCGAATCGTATCCGTAATTCCTTTATAATCTCGAGTCGTATCCGGAATTACACCATAATCTCGAGTCGTATCCGTAATTCCACAATAATCTCGAGTCGTATCCGTAATTCCTCAACAATCTCGAGTCGTATCCGTAATTCCTCCACAATCTCCAGTCGTATCCGTAATTCCACCATAATCTCGAATCGTATCCGTAATTCCACCATAATCTCGAGTCGTATCGGTAATTCCTCAATAATCTCGAGTCGTATCCGTAATTCCACAATAATCTCGAGTCGTATCCGTAATTTCCCCAATAATCTCAAGTCGTATCCGTAATTCCACAATAATCTCGAGTCGTATCCGGAATTCTACAATAATCTCGAGTCGTATCCGTATTCCTCCATAATCTCGAGTTGTATCCGTAATTCCACAATAATCTCGAGTCGTATCCGTAATTCCCCAATAATCTGGAGTCGTATCCGTAATTCCACAATAATCTCGAGTCGTATCCGTAATTCCACAATAATCACGAGTCGAATCCGTAATTGCACAATAATATCGAGTCGAAGCCGTAATTCCATAATAATATCGAGTCGTATCTGTAATTCCACAATAATCTCGAGTCGCATCCGTAATTCCACAATAATCCGAGTCGAATCCGTAATTTCACAATAATCTCGAGTCGTATCCGTAATTCCACAATAATCTCGAGTTGTATCCGTAATTCCACAATAATCTTGAGTCGTATCCGTAATTCCACAATAATCTCGAGTCACATCCGTAATTCCACAATAATATCGAGTCGTATCTGTAATTCCACAATAATCTCGAGTCGCATCCGTAATTCCACAATAATATCGAGTCGTATCTGTAATTCCACAATAATCTCGAGTCGCATCCGTAATTCCACAATAATCCGAGTCGAATCCGTAATTCCACAATAATCTCGAGTCGTATCCGTAATTCCACAATAATCTCGAGTCGTATCCGTAATTCCACAATAATCTCGAGTCGTATCCGTAATTCCACAATAATCTCGATTCGCATCCGTAATTCCACAATAATATCGAGTCGTATCTGTAATTCCACAATAATCTCGAGTCGCATCCGTAATTCCACAATAATCTCGAGTCGTATCTGTAATTCCACAATAATCTCGAGTCGTATCCGTAATTCCACAATATTAACGAGTCGAATCCGTAATTGCACAATAATCACGAGTCGAATCCGTAATTGCACAATAATATCGAGTCGCATCCGTAATTCCACAATAATCTCGAGTCGTATCTGTAATTCCACAATAATCTCGAGTCATATCCGTAATTCCGCAATAATCTCGAGTCGTATCCGTAATTCCACAATAATCACGAGTCGAATCCGTAATTGCACAATAATCACGAGTCGAATGCGTAATTGCACAATAATATCGAGTCGAATCCGTAATTTCACAATAATATCGAGTCGTATCTGTAATGCCACCATAATCTCGAATCGTATCCGTAATTCCTTTATAATCTCGAGTCGTATCCGTAATTCCACAATAAGCTCTAGTCGTGTCCGTAAATCCACAATAATCTCGAGTCGTATCCGTAATTCCACAATAATCTCGAGTCGTATCCGTAATTCCACAATAATCTCGAGTCTTATCCGTAATTCCACAATAATCACGAGTCGAATCCGTAATTGCACAAAAATATCGAGTCGAAGCCGTAATTCCACAATAATATCGAGTCGTATCTGTAATTCCACAATAATCTCGAGGCGCATCCGTAATTCCACAATAATCGGAGTCGAATCCGTAATTTCACAATAATCTCGAGTCGTATCCGTAATTCCACAATAATCTCGAGTTGTATCCGTAATTCCACAATAATCTTGAGTCGTATCCGTAATTCCACAATAATCTCGAGTCGCATCCGTAATTCCACAATAATATCGAGTCGTATCTGTAATTCCACAATAATCTCGAGTCGCATCTGTAATTCCACAAAAATCTCGAGTCGTATCTGTAATTCCACAATAATCTCGAGTCGTATCCGTAATTCCACAATATTCACGAGTCGAATCCGTAATTGCACAATAATCACGAGTCGAATCCGTAATTGCACAATAATATCGAGTCGCATCCGTAATTCCACAATAATCTCGAGTCGTATCCGTAATTTCACAATAATCTCGAGTCGTATCCGTAATTCCACAATAATCTCGAGTTGTATCCGTAATTCCACAATAATCTTGAGTCGTATCCGTAATTCCACAATAATCTCGAGTCGCATCCGTAATTCCACAATAATCTCGAGTTGTATCCGTAATTCCACAATAATCTCGAGTCGTATCCGTAATTCCACAATAATCTCGAGTCGTATCCGTAATTCCACAATAATCTCAAGTCGTATCCGTAATTCCACAATAATCTCGATTCGCATCCGTAATTCCACAATAATATCGAGTCGTATCTGTAATTCCACAATAATCTCGAGTCGCATCCGTAATTCCACAATAATCTCGAGTCGTATCTGTAATTCCACAATAATCTCGAGTCGTATCCGTAATTCCACAATATTCACGAGTCGAATCCGTAATTGCACAATAATCACGAGTCGAATCCGTAATTGCACAATAATATCGAGTCGCATCCGTAATTCCACAATAATCTCGAGTCGTATCAGTAATTCCACAATAATCGCGAATCGTATCCGTAATTCCACAATAATCTCGAGTCGTATCCGTAATTCCACAATAATCTCGAGTCGTAACCGTAATTCCACCACAATCTCGATCGTATCCGTAATTCCACAATAATCTCACGTCGTATCCGTAATTCCACAATAATCTCGAGTCGTATCCGTAATTCCCCAATAATCTGGAGTCGTATCCGTAATTCCACAATAATCACGAGTCGAATCCGTAATCCCACTAAAATATCGATTCGTATCCGAAATTCCACAATAATCTCGAGTCGTAATCGTAATTCCACAATAATCTCGAGTCGTATCCGGAATTCCACAATAATCTCGAGTCGTATCCGTAATTCCACAATAATCTCGAGTCGTATCCGGAATTCCACCATAATCTCGAGTCGTATCCGTTATTCCACAATAATCTCGAGTCGTATCCGTAATTCCTCCACAATCTCCAGTCGTATCCGTAATTCCACCATAATCTCGAATCGTATCCGTAATTCCTCCATAATCTCGAGTCGTAACCGTAATTCCACAATAATCTCGAGTCGTATCCGTAATTCCCCAATAATCTCGAGCCGTATTTGTAATTCCACAATAATATCGAGTCGTATCCGTAATTCCTCCACAATCTCCAGTCGTATCCGTAATTCCACCATAATCTCAAATCGTATCCGTAATTCCTTTATAATCTCGAGTCGTATCCGTAATTCCACAATAAGCTCTAGTCGTGTCCGTAATTCCACAATAATCTCGAATCGTATCCGTAATTCCTTTATAATCTCGAGTCGTATCCGTAATTCCACAATAAGCTCTAGTCGTGTCCGTAATTCCACAATAATCTCGAGTCGTATCCGTAATTCCACAATAATCTCGAGTCGTTTCCGGAATTACACCATAATCTCGAGTCGTATCCGTAATTCCACAATAATCTCGAGTCGTATCCGTAATTCCTCAACAATCTCGAGTCGTATCCGTAATTCCTCCACAATCTCCAGTCGTATCCGTAATTCCACCATAATCTCGAATCGTATCCGTAATTCCACCATAATCTCGAGTCGTATCGGTAATTCCTCAATAATCTCGAGTCGTATCCGTAATTCCACAATAATCTCGAGTCGTATCCGTAATTTCCCCAATAATCTCAAGACGTATCCGTAATTCCACAATAATCTCGAGTCGTATCCGGAATTCTACAATAATCTCGAGTCGTATCCGTATTCCTCCATAATCTCGAGTTGTATCCGTAATTCCACAATAATCTCGAGTCGTATCCGTAATTCCCCAATAATCTGGAGTCGTATCCGTAATTCCACAATAATCTCGAGTCGTATCCGTAATTCCACAATAATCACGAGTCGAATCCGTAATTGCACAATAATATCGAGTCGAAGCCGTAATTCCATAATAATATCGAGTCGTATCTGTAATTCCACAATAATCTCGAGTCGCATCCGTAATTCCACAATAATCCGAGTCGAATCCGTAATTTCACAATAATCTCGAGTCGTATCCGTAATTCCACAATAATCTCGAGTTGTATCCGTAATTCCACAATAATCTTGAGTCGTATCCGTAATTCCACAATAATCTCGAGTCACATCCGTAATTCCACAATAATATCGAGTCGTATCTGTAATTCCACAATAATCTCGAGTCGCATCCGTAATTCCACAATAATATCGAGTCGTATCTGTAATTCCACAATAATCTCGAGTCGCATCCGTAATTCCACAATAATCCGAGTCGAATCCGTAATTCCACAATAATCTCGAGTCGTATCCGTAATTCCACAATAATCTCGATTCGCATCCGTAATTCCACAATAATATCGAGTCGTATCTGTAATTCCACAATAATCTCGAGTCGCATCCGTAATTCCACAATAATCTCGAGTCGTATCTGTAATTCCACAATAATCTCGAGTCGTATCCGTAATTCCACAATATTAACGAGTCGAATCCGTAATTGCACAATAATCACGAGTCGAATCCGTAATTGCACAATAATATCGAGTCGCATCCGTAATTCCACAATAATCTCGAGTCGTATCTGTAATTCCACAATAATCTCGAGTCATATCCGTAATTCCGCAATAATCTCGAGTCGTATCCGTAATTCCACAATAATCACGAGTCGAATTCGTAATTGCACAATAATCACGAGTCGAATGCGTAATTGCACAATAATATCGAGTCGAATCCGTAATTTCACTATAATATCGAGTCGTATCTGTAATGCCACCATAATCGCGAATCGTATCCGTAATTCCACCATAATCTCGAGTCGTATCCGTAATTCCACAATAATCTCGAGTCGTAACCGTAATTCCACCACAATCTCGATCGTATCCGTAATTCCACAATAATCTCGAGTCGTATCCGTAATTCCACAATAATCTCGAGTCGTATCCGTAATTCCCCAATAATCTGGAGTCGTATCCGTAATTCCACAATAATCACGAGTCGAATCCGTAATCCCACAAAAATATCGATTCGTATCCGTAATTCCACAATAATCTCGAGTCGTAACCGTAATTCCACCACAATCTCGATCGTATCCGTAATTCCACAATAATCTCGAGTCGTATCCGTAATTCCACAATAATCTCGAGTCGTATCCGTAATTCCCCAATAATCTGGAGTCGTATCCGTAATTCCACAATAATCACGAGTCGAATCCGTAATCCCACAAAAATATCGATTCGTATCCGTAATTCCACAATAATCTCGAGTCGTATCCGTAATTCCACAATAATCTCGAGTCGTATCCGGAATTCCACAATAATCTCGAATCGTATCCGTAATTCCACAATAATCTCGAGTCGTATCCGGAATTCCTCCATAATCTCGAGTCGTATCCGTAATTCCACAATAATCTCGAGTCGTATCCGTAATTCCTCCACAATCTCCAGTCGTATCCGTAATTCCACCATAATCTCGAATCGTATCCGTAATTCCACCATAATCTCGAGTCGTATCGGTAATTCCTCAATAATCTCGAGTCGTATCCGTAATTCCACAATAATCTCGAGTCGTATCCGTAATTTCCCCAATAATCTCAAGTCGTATCCGTAATTCCACAATAATCTAGAGTCGTATCCGGAATTCTACAATAATCTCGAGTCGTATCCGTATTCCTCCATAATCTCGAGTTGTATCCGTAATTCCACAATAATCTCGAGTCGTATCCGTAATTCCCAAATAATCTGGAGTCGTATCCGTAATTCCACAATAATCTCGAGTCGTATCCGTAATTCCACAATAATCACGAGTCGAATCCGTAATTGCACAATAATATCGAGTCGAAGCCGTAATTCCATAATAATATCGAGTCGTATCTGTAATTCCACAATAATCTCGAGTCGCATCCGTAATTCCACAATAATCCGAGTCGAATCCGTAATTTCACAATAATCTCGAGTCGTATCCGTAATTCCACAATAATCTCGAGTTGTATCCGTAATTCCACAATAATCTTGAGTCGTATCCGTAATTCCACAATAATCTCGAGTCACATCCGTAATTCCACAATAATATCGAGTCGTATCTGTAATTCCCCAATAATCTCGAGTCGCATCCGTAATTCCACAATAATATCGAGTCGTATCTGTAATTCCACAATAATCTCGAGTCGCATCCGTAATTCCACAATAATCCGAGTCGAATCCGTAATTCCACAATAATCTCGAGTCGTATCCGTAATTCCACAATAATCTCGAGTCGTATCCGTAATTCCACAATAATCTCGAGTCGTATCCGTAATTCCACAATAATCTCGATTCGCATCCGTAATTCCACAATAATATCGAGTCGTATCTGTAATTCCACAATAATCTCGAGTCGCATCCGTAATTCCACAATAATCTCGAGTCGTATCTGTAATTCCACAATAATCTCGAGTCGTATCCGTAATTCCACAATATTAACGAGTCGAATCCGTAATTGCACAATAATCACGAGTCGAATCCGTAATTGCACAATAATATCGAGTCGCATCCGTAATTCCACAATAATCTCGAGTCGTATCTGTAATTCCACAATAATCTCGAGTCATATCCGTAATTCCGCAATAATCTCGAGTCGTATCCGTAATTCCACAATAATCACGAGTCGAATCCGTAATTGCACAATAATCACGAGTCGAATGCGTAATTGCACAATAATATCGAGTCGAATCCGTAATTTCACAATAATATCGAGTCGTATCTGTAATGCCACCATAATCGCGAATCGTATCCGTAATTCCACCATAATCTCGAGTCGTATCCGTAATTCCACAATAATCTCGAGTCGTAACCGTAATTCCACCACAATCTCGATCGTATCCGTAATTCCACAATAATCTCGAGTCGTATCCGTAATTCCACAATAATCTCGAGTCGTATCCGTAATTCCCCAATAATCTGGAGTCGTATCCGTAATTCCACAATAATCACGAGTCGAATCCGTAATCCCACAAAAATATCGATTCGTATCCGTAATTCCACAATAATCTCGAGTCGTATCCGTAATTCCACAATAATCTCGAGTCGTATCCGGAATTCCACAATAATCTCGAATCGTATCCGTAATTCCACAATAATCTCGAGTCGTATCCGGAATTCCTCCATAATCTCGAGTCGTATCCGTAATTCCACAATAATCTCGAGTCGTATCCGTAATTCCTCCACAATCTCTAGTCGTATCCGTAATTCCACTATAATCTCGAATCGTATCCGTAATTCCTCCATAATCTCGAGTCGTAACCGTAATTCCACAATAATCTCGAGACGTATCCGTAATTCCCCAATAATCTCGAGCCGTATCCGTAATTCCACAATAATCTCGAGTCGTATCCGTAATTCCACAATAATCTCGAGTCGTATCCGTAATTCCTCCATAATCTCGAGTCGTATCCGTAATTCCACAATAAGCTCTAGTCGTATCCGTAATTCCACAATAATCTCGAGTCGTTTCCGGAATTACACCATAATCTCGAGTCGTATCCGTAATTCCACAATAATCTCGAGTCGTATCCGTAATTCCTCCACAATCTCCAGTCGTATCCGTAATTCCACCATAATCTCGAATCGTATCCGTAATTCCACCATAATCTCGAGTCGTATCCGTAATTCCCCAATAATCTCGAGTCGTATCCGTAATTCCACAATAATCTCGAGTCGTATCCGTAATTTCCCCAATAATCTCAAGTCGTATCCGTAATTCCACAATAATCTCCAGTCGTATCCGTAATTCCACAATAATCTCGAGTCGTATCCGGAATTCCACCATAATCTCGAGTCGTATCCTTAATTCCACAATAATCTCGAGTCGTATCCGTAATTCCACAATAATCTCGAGTCGTATCCGTAATTCCACCATAATCTCGAGTCGTATCCGTAATTCCCCAATAATCTCGAGTCGTATCCGTAATTCCACAATAATCTCGAGTCGTATCCGTAATTTCCCCAATAATCTCAAGTCGTATCCGTAATTCCACAATAATCTCCAGTCGTATCCGTAATTCCACACTAATCTCGAGTCGTATCCGGAATTCCACCATAATCTCGAGTCGTATCCTTAATTCCACAATAATCTCGAGTCGTATCCGTAATTCCACAATAATCTCGAGTCGTATCCGTAATTCCCCAATAATCTGGAGTCGTATCCGTAATTCCACAATAATCTCGAGTCGTATCAGTAATTCCACAATAATCACGAGTCGAATTCGTAATTCCACAATAATCTCGATTTGTATCCGTAATTCCACAATAATCTCGAGTCGTATCCGTAATTCCCCAATAATCTCGAGTCGTATCCGTAATTCCACAATAATCTCAGGTCGTATCCTTAATTCCACAATAATCTCGAGTCGTATCCGTAATTCCCCAATAATCTGGAGACGTATCCGTAATTCCACAATAATCTCGAGTCGGATCCTTAATTCCACAATAATCTCGAGTCGTATCCGGAATTCTACAATAATCTCGAGTCGTATCCGTATTCCTCCATAATCTCGAGTTGTATCCGCAATTCCACAATAATCTCGAGTCGTATCCGTAATTCCCCAATAATCTGGAGTCGTATCCGTAATTCCACAATAATCTCGAGTCGTATCCGTAATTCCAAAATAATCACGAGTCGAATCCGTAATTGCACAATAATATCGAGTCGAAGCCGTAATTCCATAATAATATCGAGTCGTATCTGTAATTCCACAATAATCTCGAGTCGCATCCGTAATTCCACAATAATCTCGAGTCGTATCCGTAATTCCCCAATAATCTGGAGTCGTATCCGTAATTCCACAATAATCACGAGTCGAATCCGTAATCCCACAAAAATATCGATTCGTATCCGTAATTCCACAATAATCTCGAGTCGTATCCGTAATTCCACAATAATCTCGAGTCGTATCCGGAATTCCACAATAATCTCGAATCGTATCCGTAATTCCACAATAATCTCGAGTCGTATCCGGAATTCCTCCATAATCTCGAGTCGTATCCGTAATTCCACAATAATCTCGAGTCGTATCCGTAATTCCTCCACAATCTCCAGTCGTATCCGTAATTCCACCATAATCTCGAATCGTATCCGTAATTCCACCATAATCTCGAGTCGTATCGGTAATTCCTCAATAATCTCGAGTCGTATCCGTAATTCCACAATAATCTCGAGTCGTATCCGTAATTTCCCCAATAATCTCAAGTCGTATCCGTAATTCCACAATAATCTAGAGTCGTATCCGGAATTCTACAATAATCTCGAGTCGTATCCGTATTCCTCCATAATCTCGAGTTGTATCCGTAATTCCACAATAATCTCGAGTCGTATCCGTAATTCCCCAATAATCTGGAGTCGTATCCGTAATTCCACAATAATCTCGAGTCGTATCCGTAATTCCACAATAATCACGAGTCGAATCCGTAATTGCACAATAATATCGAGTCGAAGCCGTAATTCCATAATAATATCGAGTCGTATCTGTAATTCCACAATAATCTCGAGTCGCATCCGTAATTCCACAATAATCCGAGTCGAATCCGTAATTTCACAATAATCTCGAGTCGTATCCGTAATTCCACAATAATCTCGAGTTGTATCCGTAATTCCACAATAATCTTGAGTCGTATCCGTAATTCCACAATAATCTCGAGTCACATCCGTAATTCCACAATAATATCGAGTCGTATCTGTAATTCCCCAATAATCTCGAGTCGCATCCGTAATTCCACAATAATATCGAGTCGTATCTGTAATTCCACAATAATCTCGAGTCGCATCCGTAATTCCACAATAATCCGAGTCGAATCCGTAATTCCACAATAATCTCGAGTCGTATCCGTAATTCCACAATAATCTCGAGTCGTATCCGTAATTCCACAATAATCTCGAGTCGTATCCGTAATTCCACAATAATCTCGATTCGCATCCGTAATTCCACAATAATATCGAGTCGTATCTGTAATTCCACAATAATCTCGAGTCGCATCCGTAATTCCACAATAATCTCGAGTCGTATCTGTAATTCCACAATAATCTCGAGTCGTATCCGTAATTCCACAATATTAACGAGTCGAATCCGTAATTGCACAATAATCACGAGTCGAATCCGTAATTGCACAATAATATCGAGTCGCATCCGTAATTCCACAATAATCTCGAGTCGTATCTGTAATTCCACAATAATCTCGAGTCATATCCGTAATTCCGCAATAATCTCGAGTCGTATCCGTAATTCCACAATAATCACGAGTCGAATCCGTAATTGCACAATAATCACGAGTCGAATGCGTAATTGCACAATAATATCGAGTCGAATCCGTAATTTCACAATAATATCGAGTCGTATCTGTAATGCCACCATAATCGCGAATCGTATCCGTAATTCCACCATAATCTCGAGTCGTATCCGTAATTCCACAATAATCTCGAGTCGTAACCGTAATTCCACCACAATCTCGATCGTATCCGTAATTCCACAATAATCTCGAGTCGTATCCGTAATTCCACAATAATCTCGAGTCGTATCCGTAATTCCCCAATAATCTGGAGTCGTATCCGTAATTCCACAATAATCACGAGTCGAATCCGTAATCCCACAAAAATATCGATTCGTATCCGTAATTCCACAATAATCTCGAGTCGTATCCGTAATTCCACAATAATCTCGAGTCGTATCCGGAATTCCACAATAATCTCGAATCGTATCCGTAATTCCACAATAATCTCGAGTCGTATCCGGAATTCCTCCATAATCTCGAGTCGTATCCGTAATTCCACAATAATCTCGAGTCGTATCCGTAATTCCTCCACAATCTCTAGTCGTATCCGTAATTCCACTATAATCTCGAATCGTATCCGTAATTCCTCCATAATCTCGAGTCGTAACCGTAATTCCACAATAATCTCGAGACGTATCCGTAATTCCCCAATAATCTCGAGCCGTATCCGTAATTCCACAATAATCTCGAGTCGTATCCGTAATTCCACAATAATCTCGAGTCGTATCCGTAATTCCTCCATAATCTCGAGTCGTATCCGTAATTCCACAATAAGCTCTAGTCGTATCCGTAATTCCACAATAATCTCGAGTCGTTTCCGGAATTACACCATAATCTCGAGTCGTATCCGTAATTCCACAATAATCTCGAGTCGTATCCGTAATTCCTCCACAATCTCCAGTCGTATCCGTAATTCCACCATAATCTCGAATCGTATCCGTAATTCCACCATAATATCGAGTCGTATCCGGAATTCCACAATAATCTCGAATCGTATCCGTAATTCCACAATAATCTCGAGTCGTATCCGGAATTCCTCCATAATCTCGAGTCGTATCCGTAATTCCACAATAATCTCGAGTCGTATCCGTAATTCCTCCACAATCTCTAGTCGTATCCGTAATTCCACTATAATCTCGAATCGTATCCGTAATTCCTCCATAATCTCGAGTCGTAACCGTAATTCCACAATAATCTCGAGACGTATCCGTAATTCCCCAATAATCTCGAGCCGTATCCGTAATTCCACAATAATCTCGAGTCGTATCCGTAATTCCACAATAATCTCGAGTCGTATCCGTAATTCCTCCATAATCTCGAGTCGTATCCGTAATTCCACAATAAGCTCTAGTCGTATCCGTAATTCCACAATAATCTCGAGTCGTTTCCGGAATTACACCATAATCTCGAGTCGTATCCGTAATTCCACAATAATCTCGAGTCGTATCCGTAATTCCTCCACAATCTCCAGTCGTATCCGTAATTCCACCATAATCTCGAATCGTATCCGTAATTCCACCATAATATCGAGTCGTATCCGTAATTCCCCAATAATCTCGAGTCGTATCCGTAATTTTACAATAATCTCGAGTCGTATCCGTAATTTCCCCAATAATCTCAAGTCGTATCCGTAATTCCACAATAATCTCCAGTCGTATCCGTAATTCCACAATAATCTCGAGTCGTATCCGGAATTCCACCATAATCTCGAGTCGTATCCTTAATTCCACAATAATCTCGAGTCGTATCCGTAATTCCACAATAATCTCGAGTCGTATCCGTAATTCCACCATAATCTCGAGTCGTATCCGTAATTCCCCAATAATCTCGAGTCGTATCCGTAATTCCACAATAATCTCGAGTCGTATCCGTAATTTCCCCAATAATCTCAAGTCGTATCCGTAATTCCACAATAATCTCCAGTCGTATCCGTAATTCCACAATAATCTCGAGTCGTATCCGGAATTCCACCATAATCTCGAGTCGTATCCTTAATTCCACAATAATCTCGAGTCGTATCCGTAATTCCACAATAATCTCGAGTCGTATCCGTAATTCCCCAATAATCTGGAGTCGTATCCGTAATTCCACAATAATCTCGAGTCGTATCAGTAATTCCACAATAATCACGAGTCGAATTCGTAATTCCACAATAATCTCGATTTGTATCCGTAATTCCACAATAATCTCGAGTCGTATCCGTAATTCCCCAATAATCTCGAGTCGTATCCGTAATTCCACAATAATCTCAGGTCGTATCCTTAATTCCACAATAATCTCGAGTCGTATCCGTAATTCCCCAATAATCTGGAGACGTATCCGTAATTCCACAATAATCTCGAGTCGGATCCTTAATTCCACAATAATCTCGAGTCGTATCCGGAATTCTACAATAATCTCGAGTCGTATCCGTATTCCTCCATAATCTCGAGTTGTATCCGCAATTCCACAATAATCTCGAGTCTTATCCGTAATTCCCCAATAATCTGGAGTCGTATCCGTAATTCCACAATAATCTCGAGTCGTATCCGTAATTCCAAAATAATCACGAGTCGAATCCGTAATTGCACAATAATATCGAGTCGAAGCCGTAATTCCATAATAATATCGAGTCGTATCTGTAATTCCACAATAATCTCGAGTCGCATCCGTAATTCCACAATAATCCGAGTCGAATCCGTAATTTCACAATAATCTCGAGTCGTATCCGTAATTCCACAATAATCTCGAGTTGTATCCGTAATTCCACAATAATCTTGAGTCGTATCCGTAATTCCACAATAATCTCGAGTCACATCCGTAATTCCACAATAATATCGAGTCGTATCTGTAATTCCACAATAATCTCGAGTCGCATCCGTAATTCCACAATAATATCGAGTCGTATCTGTAATTCCACAATAATCTCGAGTCGCATCCGTAATTCCACAATAATCCGAGTCGAATCCGTAATTCCACAATAATCTCGAGTCGTATCCGTAATTCCACAATAATCTCGAGTCGTATCCGTAATTCCACAATAATCTCGAGTCGTATCCGTAATTCCACAATAATCTCGATTCGCATCCGTAATTCCACAATAATATCGAGTCGTATCTGTAATTCCACAATAATCTCGAGTCGCATCCGTAATTCCACAATAATCTCGAGTCGTATCTGTAATTCCACAATAATCTCGAGTCGTATCCGTAATTCCACAATATTAACGAGTCGAATCCGTAATTGCACAATAATATCGAGTCGCATCCGTAATTCCACAATAATCTCGAGTCGTATCTGTAATTCCACAATAATCTCGAGTCATATCCGTAATTCCGCAATAATCTCGAGTCGTATCCGTAATTCCACAATAATCACGAGTCGAATCCGTAATTGCACAATAATCACGAGTCGAATGCGTAATTGCACAATAATATCGAGTCGAATCCGTAATTCCACAATAATATCGAGTCGTATCTGTAATGCCACCATAATCGCGAATCGTATCCGTAATTCCACAATAATCTCGAGTCGTATCCGTAATTCCACAATAATCTCGAGTCGTAACCGTAATTCCACCACAATCTCGATCGTATCCGTAATTCCACAATAATCTCGAGTCGTATCCGTAATTCCACAATAATCTCGAGTCGTATCCGTAATTCCCCAATAATCTGGAGTCGTATCCGTAATTCCACAATAATCACGAGTCGAATCCGTAACCCCACAAAAATATCGATTCGTATCCGTAATTCCACAATAATCTCGAGTCGTATCCGTAATTCCACAATAATCTCGAGTCGTATCCGGAATTCCACAATAATCTCGAGTCGTATCCGTAATTCCACAATAATCTCGAGTCGTATCCGGAATTCCACCATAATCTCGAGTCGTATCCGTAATTCCACAATAATCTCGAGTCGTATCCGTAATTCCTCCACAATCTCTAGTCGTATCCGTAATTCCACTATAATCTCGAATCGTATCCGTAATTCCTCCATAATCTAGAGTCGTAACCGTAATTCCACAATAATCTCGAGTCGTATCCGTAATTCCCCAATAATCTCGAGCCGTATCCGTAATTCCACAATAATCTCGAGTCGTATCCGTAATTCCACAATAATCTCGAGTCGTATCCGTAATTCCTCCACAATCTCCAGTCGTATCCGTAATTCCACCATAATCTCGAATCGTATCCGTAATTCCTCCATAATCTCGAGCCGTATCCGTAATTCCACAATAATCTCGAGTCGTATCCGTAATTCCACAATAATCTCGAGTCGTATCCGTAATTCCTCCACAATCTCCAGTCGTATCCGTAATTCCACCATAATCTCGAATCGTATCCGTAATTCCTCCATAATCTCGAGTCGTATCCGTAATTCCACAATAAGCTCTAGTCGTATCCGTAATTCCACAATAATCTCGAGTCGTTTCCGGAATTACACCATAATCTCGAGTCGTATCCGTAATTCCACAATAATCTCGAGTCGTATCCGTAATTCCTCCACAATCTCCAGTCGTATCCGTAATTCCACCATAATCTCGAATCGTATCCGTAATTCCACCATAATCTCGAGTCGTATCCGTAATTCCCCAATAATCTCGAGTCGTATCCGTAATTCCACAATAATCTCGAGTCGTATCCGTAATTTCCCCAATAATCTCAAGTCGTATCCGTAATTCCACAATAATCTCGAGTCGTATCCGTAATTTCACAATAATCTCGAGTCGTATCCGTAATTCCCCAATAATCTCGAGTCGTATCCGTAATTCCCCAATAATATCGAGTCGTATCCGGAATTCCACCATAATCTCGAGTCGTATCCTTAATTCCACAATAATCTCGAGTCGTATCCGTAATTCCACAATAATCTCGAGTCGTATCCGTAATTCCCCAATAATCTGGAGTCGTATCCGTAATTCCACAATAATCTCGAGTCGTATCAGTAATTCCACAATAATCACGAGTCGAATTCGTAATTCCACAATAATCTCGATTTGTATCCGTAATTCCACAATAATCTCGAGTCGTATCCGTAATTCCCCAATAATCTCGAGTCGTATCCGTAATTCCACAATAATCTCAGGTCGTATCCTTAATTCCACAATAATCTCGAGTCGTATCCGTAATTCCCCAATAATCTGGAGACGTATCCGTAATTCCACAATAATCTCGAGTCGGATCCTTAATTCCACAATAATCTCGAGTCGTATCCGGAATTCTACAATAATCTCGAGTCGTATCCGTATTCCTCCATAATCTCGAGTTGTATCCGCAATTCCACAATAATCTCGAGTCGTATCCGTAATTCCCCAATAATCTGGAGTCATATCCGTAATTCCACAATAATCTCGAGTCGTATCCGTAATTCCAAAATAATCACGAGTCGAATCCGTAATTGCACAATAATATCGAGTCGAAGCCGTAATTCCATAATAATATCGAGTCGTATCTGTAATTCCACAATAATCTCGAGTCGCATCCGTAATTCCACAATAATCCGAGTCGAATCCGTAATTTCACAATAATCTCGAGTCGTATCCGTAATTCCACAATAATCTCGAGTTGTATCCGTAATTCCACAATAATCTTGAGTCGTATCCGTAATTCCACAATAATCTCCAGTCACATCCGTAATTCCACAATAATATCGAGTCGTATCTGTAATTCCACAATAATCTCGAGTCGCATCCGTAATTCCACAATAATATCGAGTCGTATCTGTAATTCCACAATAATCTCGAGTCGCATCCGTAATTCCACAATAATCCGAGTCGAATCCGTAATTCCACAATAATCTCGAGTCGTATCCGTAATTCCACAATAATCTCGAGTCGTATCCTTAATTCCACAATAATCTCGAGTCGTATCCGTAATTCCACAATAATCTCGATTCGCATCCGTAATTCCACAATAATATCGAGTCGTATCTGTAATTCCACAATAATCTCGAGTCGCATCCGTAATTCCACAATAATCTCGAGTCGTATCTGTAATTCCACAATAATCTCGAGTCGTATCCGTAATTCCACAATATTAACGAGTCGAATCCGTAATTGCACAATAATCACGAGTCGAATCCGTAATTGCACAATAATATCGAGTCGCATCCGTAATTCCACAATAATCTCGAGTCGTATCTGTAATTCCACAATAATCTCGAGTCATATCCGTAATTCCGCAATAATCTCGAGTCGTATCCGTAATTCCACAATAATCACGAGTCGAATCCGTAATTGCACAATAATCACGAGTCGAATGCGTAATTGCACAATAATATCGAGTCGAATCCGTAATTCCACAATAATATCGAGTCGTATCTGTAATGCCACCATAATCGCGAATCGTATCCGTAATTCCACAATAATCTCGAGTCGTATCCGTAATTCCACAATAATCTCGAGTCGTAACCGTAATTCCACCACAATCTCGATCGTATCCGTAATTCCACAATAATCTCGAGTCGTATCCGTAATTCCACAATAATCTCGAGTCGTATCCGTAATTCCCCAATAATCTGGAGTCGTATCCGTAATTCCACAATAATCACGAGTCGAATCCGTAATCCCACAAAAATATCGATTCGTATCCGTAATTCCACAATAATCTCGAGTCGTATCCGTAATTCCACAATAATCTCGAGTCGTATCCGGAATTCCACAATAATCTCGAGTCGTATCCAGAATTCCACCATAATCTCGAGTCGTATCCGTAATTCCACAATAATCTCGAGTCGTATCCGTAATTCCTCCACAATCTCTAGTCGTATCCGTAATTCCACTATAATCTCGAATCGTATCTGTAATTCCTCCATAATCTCGAGTCGTAACCGTAATTCCACAATAATCTCGAGTCGTATCCGTAATTCCCCAACAATCTCGAGCCGTATCCGTAATTCCACAATAATCTCGAGTCGTATCCGTAATTCCACAATAATCTCGAGTCGTATCCGTAATTCCTCCACAATCTCCAGTCGTATCCGTAATTCCACCATAATCTCGAATCGTATCCGTAATTCCTCCATAATCTCGAGTCGTATCCGTAATTCCACAATAAGCTCTAGTCGTATCCGTAATTCCACAATAATCTCGAGTCGTTTCCGGAATTACACCATAATCTCGAGTCGTATCCGTAATTCCACAATAATCTCGAGTCGTATCCGTAATTCCTCCACAATCTCCAGTCGTATCCGTAATTCCACCATAATCTCGAATCGTATCCGTAATTCCTCCATAATCTCGAGTCGTATCCGTAATTCCACAATAAGCTCTAGTCGTATCCGTAATTCCACAATAATCTCGAGTCGTATCCGTAATTCCACAATAATCTCGAGTCGTATCCGTAATTCCACAATAATCTCGAGTCGTATCCGGAATTCCACCATAATCTCGAGTGGTATCCGTAATTCCTCCATAATCTCGAAACGTATCCGTAATTCCACCATAATCTCGAGTCGTATCCGTAATTCCACAATAATCTCGAGTCGTATCCGTAATTCCTCCACAATCTCTAGTCGTATCCGTAATTCCACTATAATCTCGAATCGTATCCGTAATTCCTCCATAATCTCGAGTCGTAACCGTAATTCCACAATAATCTCGAGTCGTATCCGTAATTCCCCAATAATCTCGAGCCGTATCCGTAATTCCACAATAATCTCGAGTCGTATCCGTAATTCCACAATAATCTCGAGTCGTATCCGTAATTCCTCCACAATCTCCAGTCGTATCCGTAATTCCACCATAATCTCGAATCGTATCCGTAATTCTTCCATAATCTCGAGTCGTATCCGTAATTCCACAATAAGCTCTAGTCGTATCCGTAATTCCACAATAATCTCGAACCGTTTCCGGAATTACACCATAATCTCGAGTCGTATCCGTAATTCCACAATAATCTCGAGTCGTATCTGTAATTCCACAATAATCTCGAGTCATATCCGTAATTCCGCAATAATCTCGAGTCGTATCCGTAATTCCACAATAATCACGAGTCGAATCCGTAATTGCACAATAATCACGAGTCGAATGCGTAATTGCACAATAATATCGAGTCGAATCCGTAATTCCACAATAATATCGAGTCGTATCTGTAATGCCACCATAATCGCGAATCGTATCCGTAATTCCACAATAATCTCGAGTCGTATCCGTAATTCCACAATAATCTCGAGTCGTAACCGTAATTCCACCACAATCTCGAGTCGTATCCGTAATTCCACAATAATCTCGAGTCGTATCCGTAATTCCACAATAATCTCGAGTCGTATCCGTAATTCCCCAATAATCTGGAGTCGTATCCGTAATTCCACAATAATCACGAGTCGAATCCGTAATCCCACAAAAATATCGATTCGTATCCGTAATTCCACAATAATCTCGAGTCGTATCCGTAATTCCACAATAATCTCGAGTCGTATCCGGAATTCCACAATAATCTCGAGTCGTATCCGTAATTCCACAATAATCTCGAGTCGTATCCGGAATTCCACCATAATCTCGAGTCGTATCCGTAATTCCACAATAATCTCGAGTCGTATCCGTAATTCCTCCACAATCTCTAGTCGTATCCGTAATTCCACTATAATCTCGAATCGTATCCGTAATTCCTCCATAATCTCGAGTCGTAACCGTAATTCCACAATAATCTCGAGTCGTATCCGTAATTCCCCAATAATCTCGAGCCGTATCCGTAATTCCACAATAATCTCGAGTCGTATCCGTAATTCCACAATAATCTCGAGTCGTATCCGTAATTCCACAATAATCTCGAGTCGTATCCGTAATTCCTCCACAATCTCCAGTCGTATCCGTAATTCCACCATAATCTCGAATCGTATCCGTAATTCCTCCATAATCTCGAGTCGTATCCGTAATTCCACAATGAGCTCTAGTCGTATCCGTAATTCCACAATAATCTCGAGTCGTTTCCGGAATTACACCATAATCTCGAGTCGTATCCGTAATTCCACAATAATCTCGAGTCGTATCCGTAATTCCTCCACAATCTCCAGTCGTATCCGTAATTCCACCATAATCTCGAATCGTATCCGTAATTCCACCATAATCTCGAGTCGTATCCGTAATTCCCCAATAAACTCGAGTCGTATCCGTAATTCCACAATAATCTCGAGTCGTATCCGTAATTTCCCCAATAATCTCAAGTCGTATCCGTAATTCCACAATAATCTCGATTCGTATCCGTAATTTCACAATAATCTCGAGTCGTATCCGTAATTCCCCAATAATCTCGAGTCGTATCCGTAATTCCCCAATAATATCGAGTCGTATCCGTAATTCCACAATAATCTCCAGTCGTATCCGTAATTCCACAATAATCTCGAGTCGTATCCGGAACTCCACCATAATCTCGAGTCGTATCCTTAATTCCACAATAATCTCGAGTCGTATCCGTAATTCCACAATAATCTCGAGTCGTATCCGTAATTCCCCAATAATCTGGAGTCGTATCCGTAATTCCACAATAATCTCGAGTCGTATCCGTAATTCCACAATAATCTCGAGTCGTATCCGGAATTCCACCATAATCTCGAGTCGTATCCGTAATTCCACAATAATCTCGAGTCGTATCCGTAATTCCTCCACAATCTCTAGTCGTATCCGTAATTCCACTATAATCTCGAATCGTATCCGTAATTCCTCCATAATCTCGAGTCGTAACCGTAATTCCACAATAATCTCGAGTCGTATCCGTAATTCCCCAATAATCTCGAGTCGTATCCGTAATTCCACAATAATCTCGAGTCGTATCCGTAATTCCACCATAATCTCGAATCGTATCCGTAATTCCTCCATAATCTCGAGTCGTATCCGTAATTCCACAATAAGCTCTAGTCGTATCCGTAATTCCACAATAATCTCGAGTCGTTTCCGGAATTACACCATAATCTCGAGTCGTATCCGTAATTCCACAATAATCTCGAGTCGTATCCGTAATTCCTCCACAATCTCCAGTCGTATCCGTAATTCCACCATAATCTCGAATCGTATCCGTAATTCCACCATAATCTCGAGTCGTATCCGTAATTCCCCAATAATCTCGAGTCGTATCCGTAATTCCACAATAATCTCGAGTCGTATCCGTAATTTCCCCAATAATCTCAAGTCGTATCCGTAATTCCACAATAATCTCGAGTCGTATCCGTAATTTCACAATAATCTCGAGTCGTATCCGTAATTCCCCAATAATCTCGAGTCGTATCCGTAATTCCCCAATAATATCGAGTCGTATCCGTAATTCCACAATAATCTCCAGTCGTATCCGTAATTCCACAATAATCTCGAGTCGTATCCGGAATTCCACCATAATCTCGAGTCGTATCCTTAATTCCACAATAATCTCGAGTCGTATCCGTAATTCCACAATAATCTCGAGTCGTATCCGTAATTCCCCAATAATCTGGAGTCGTATCCGTAATTCCACAATAATCTCGAGTCGTATCCGTAATTCCACAATAATCACGAGTCGAATTCGTAATTCCACAATAAACTCGATTTGTATCCGTAATTCCACAATAATCTCGAGTCGTATCCGTAATTCCCCAATAATCTCGAGTCGTATCCGTAATTCCACAATAATCTCAGGTCGTATCCTTAATTCCACAATAATCTCGAGTCGTATCCGTAATTCCACAATAATCTCGAGTCGTATCCGTAATTCCCCAATAATCTGGAGTCGTATCCGTAATTCCACAATAATCTCGAGTCGTATCCGTAATTCCACAATAATCACGATTTGTATCCGTAATTCCACAATAATCTCGAGTCGTATCCGTAATTCCCCAATCATCTCGAGTCGTATCCGTAATTCCACAATAATCTCAGGTCGTATCCTTAATTCCACAATAATCTCGAGTCGTATCCGTAATTCCCCAATAATCTGGAGACGTATCCGTAATTCCACAATAATCTCGAGTCGGATCCTTAATTCCACAATAATCTCGAGTCGTATCCGTAATTCCACAATAATCTCGAGTCGTATCCGTAATTCCCCAATAATCTGGAGTCGTATCCGTAATTCCACAATAATCTCGAGTCGTATCCGTAATTCCACAATAATCTCGATTTGTATCCGTAATTCCACAATAATGTCGAGTCGTATCCGTAATTCCACAATAATCTCGAGTCGTATCCGTAATTCCACAATAATCTCGAGTCGTATCCGTAATTCCACAATAATCTCGAGTCGTATCCAGAATTCCACCATAATCTCGAGTCGTATCCGTAATTCCTCCATAATCTCGAAACGTATCCGTAATTCCACCATAATCTCGAGTCGTATCCGTAATTCCACAATAATCTCGAGTCGTATCCGTAATTCCTCCACAATCTCTAGTCGTATCCGTAATTCCACTATAATCTCGAATCGTATCCGTAATTCCTCCATAATCTCGAGTCGTAACCGTAATTCCACAATAATCTCGAGTCGTATCCGTAATTCCCCAATAATCTCGAGCCGTATCCGTAATTCCACAATAATCTCGAGTCGTATCCGTAATTCCACAATAATCTCGAGTCGTATCCGTAATTCCTCCACAATCTCCAGTCGTATCCGTAATTCCACCATAATCTCGAATCGTATCCGTAATTCTTCCATAATCTCGAGTCGTATCCGTAATTCCACAATAAGCTCTAGTCGTATCCGTAATTCCACAATAATCTCGAACCGTTTCCGGAATTACACCATAATCTCGAGTCGTATCCGTAATTCCACAATAATCTCGAGTCGTATCTGTAATTCCACAATAATCTCGAGTCATATCCGTAATTCCGCAATAATCTCGAGTCGTATCCGTAATTCCACAATAATCACGAGTCGAATCCGTAATTGCACAATAATCACGAGTCGAATGCGTAATTGCACAATAATATCGAGTCGAATCCGTAATTCCACAATAATATCGAGTCGTATCTGTAATGCCACCATAATCGCGAATCGTATCCGTAATTCCACAATAATCTCGAGTCGTATCCGTAATTCCACAATAATCTCGAGTCGTAACCGTAATTCCACCACAATCTCGATCGTATCCGTAATTCCACAATAATCTCGAGTCGTATCCGTAATTCCACAATAATCTCGAGTCGTATCCGTAATTCCCCAATAATCTGGAGTCGTATCCGTAATTCCACAATAATCACGAGTCGAATCCGTAATCCCACAAAAATATCGATTCGTATCCGTAATTCCACAATAATCTCGAGTCGTATCCGTAATTCCACAATAATCTCGAGTCGTATCCGGAATTCCACAATAATCTCGAGTCGTATCCGTAATTCCACAATAATCTCGAGTCGTATCCGGAATTCCACCATAATCTCGAGTCGTATCCGTAATTCCACAATAATCTCGAGTCGTATCCGTAATTCCTCCACAATCTCTAGTCGTATCCGTAATTCCACTATAATCTCGAATCGTATCCGTAATTCCTCCATAATCTCGAGTCGTAACCGTAATTCCACAATAATCTCGAGTCGTATCCGTAATTCCCCAATAATCTCGAGCCGTATCCGTAATTCCACAATAATCTCGAGTCGTATCCGTAATTCCACAATAATCTCGAGTCGTTTCCGTAATTCCACAATAATCTCGAGTCGTATCCGTAATTCCTCCACAATCTCCAGTCGTATCCGTAATTCCACCATAATCTCGAATCGTATCCGTAATTCCTCCATAATCTCGAGTCGTATCCGTAATTCCACAATGAGCTCTAGTCGTATCCGTAATTCCACAATAATCTCGAGTCGTTTCCGGAATTACACCATAATCTCGAGTCGTATCCGTAATTCCACAATAATCTCGAGTCGTATCCGTAATTCCTCCACAATCTCCAGTCGTATCCGTAATTCCACCATAATCTCGAATCGTATCCGTAATTCCACCATAATCTCGAGTCGTATCCGTAATTCCCCAATAATCTCGAGTCGTATCCGTAATTCCACAATAATCTCGAGTCGTATCCGTAATTTCCCCAATAATCTCAAGTCGTATCCGTAATTCCACAATAATCTCGATTCGTATCCGTAATTTCACAATAATCTCGAGTCGTATCCGTAATTCCCCAATAATCTCGAGTCGTATCCGTAATTCCCCAATAATATCGAGTCGTATCCGTAATTCCACAATAATCTCCAGTCGTATCCGTAATTCCACAATAATCTCGAGTCGTATCCGGAATTCCACCATAATCTCGAGTCGTATCCTTAATTCCACAATAATCTCGAGTCGTATCCGTAATTCCACAATAATCTCGAGTCGTATCCGTAATTCCCCAATAATCTGGAGTCGTATCCGTAATTCCACAATAATCTCGAGTCGTATCCGTAATTCCACAATAATCTCGAGTCGTATCCGTAATTCCCCAATAATCTCGAGTCGTATCCGTAATTCCACAATAATCTCAGGTCGTATCCTTAATTCCACAATAATCTCGAGTCGTATCCGTAATTCCCCAATAATCTGGAGACGTATCCGTAATTCCACAATAATCTCGAGTCGGATCCTTAATTCCACAATAATCTCGAGTCGTATCCGTAATTCCACAATAATCTCGAGTCGTATCCGTAATTCCCCAATTATCTGGAGTCGTATCCGTAATTCCACAATAATCTCGAGTCGTATCCGTAATTCCACAATAATCACGATTTGTATCCGTAATTCCACAATAATGTCGAGTCGTATCCGTAATTCCACAATAATCTCGAGTCGTATCCGTAATTCCACAATAATCTCGATTTGTATCCGTAATTCCACAATAATGTCGAGTCGTTTCCGTAATTCCACAATAATCTCGAGTCGTTTCCGTAATTCCACAATAATCTCGAGTCGTATCCGTAATTCCACAATAATCTCGAGTCGTATCCGGAATTCCACCATAATCTCGAGTCGTATCCGTAATTCCTCCATAATCTCGAAACGTATCCGTAATTCCACAATAATCTCGAGTCGTATCCGTAATTCCACAATAATCTCGAGTCGTATCCGTAATTCCCCAATAATCTGGAGTCGTATCCGTAATTCCACAATAATCACGAGTCGAATCCGTAATCCCACAAAAATATCGATTCGTATCCGTAATTCCACAATAATCTCGAGTCGTATCCGTAATTCCACAATAATCTCGAGTCGAATCCGTAATTGCACAATAATATCGAGTCGCATCCGTAATTCCACAATAATCTCGAGTCGTATCTGTAATTCCACAATAATCTCGAGTCATATCCGTAATTCCGCAATAATCTCGAGTCGTATCCGTAATTCCACAATAATCACGAGTCGAATCCGTAATTGCACAATAATCACGAGTCGAATGCGTAATTGCACAATAATATCGAGTCGAATCCGTAATTCCACAATAATATCGAGTCGTATCTGTAATGCCACCATAATCGCGAATCGTATCCGTAATTCCACAATAATCTCGAGTCGTATCCGTAATTCCACAATAATCTCAAGTCGTAACCGTAATTCCACCACAATCTCGATCGTATCCGTAATTCCACAATAATCTCGAGTCGTATCCGTAATTCCACAATAATCTCGAGTCGTATCCGTAATTCCCCAATAATCTGGAGTCGTATCCGTAATTCCACAATAATCACGAGTCGAATCCGTAATCCCACAAAAATATCGATTCGTATCCGTAATTCCACAATAATCTCGAGTCGTATCCGTAATTCCACAATAATCTCGAGTCGTATCCGGAATTCCACAATAATCTCGAATCGTATCCGTAATTCCACAATAATCTCGAGTCGTATCCGGAATTCCACCATAATCTCGAGTCGTATCCGTAATTCCACAATAATCTCGAGTCGTATCCGTAATTCCTCCACAATCTCTAGTCGTATCCGTAATTCCACTATAATCTCGAATCGTATCCGTAATTCCTCCATAATCTCGAGTCGTAACCGTAATTCCACAATAATCTCGAGTCGTATCCGTAATTCCCCAATAATCTCGAGCCGTATCCGTAATTCCACAATAATCTCGAGTCGTATCCGTAATTCCACAATAATCTCGAGTCGTATCCGTAATTCCTCCACAATCTCCAGTCGTATCCGTAATTCCACCATAATCTCGAATCGTATCCGTAATTCCTCCATAATCTCGAGTCGTATCCGTAATTCCACAATAATCTAGTCGTATCCGTAATTCCACAATAATCTCGAGTCGTTTCCGGAATTACACCATAATCTCGAGTCGTATCCGTAATTCCACAATAATCTCGAGTCGTATCCGTAATTCCTCCACAATCTCCAGTCGTATCCGTAATTCCACCATAATCTCGAATCGTATCCGTAATTCCACCATAATCTCGAGTCGTATCCGTAATTCCCCAATAATCTCGAGTCGTATCCGTAATTCCACAATAATCTCGAGTCGTATCCGTAATTTCCCCAATAATCTCAAGTCGTATCCGTAATTCCACAATAATCTCGAGTCGTATCCGTAATTTCACAATAATCTCGAGTCGTATCCGTAATTGCCCAATAATCTCGAGTCGTATCCGTAATTCCCCAATAATCTCGAGTCGTATCCGTAATTCCACAATAATCTCGAGTCGTATCCGTAATTCCCCAATAATCTGGAGTCGTATCCGTAATTCCACAATAATCTCGAGTCGTATCCGTAATTCCACAATAATCACGAGTCGAATTCGTAATTCCACAATAATCTCGATTTGTATCCGTAATTCCACAATAATCTCGAGTCGTATCCGTAATTCCCCAATAATCTCGAGTCGTATCCGTAATTCCACAATAATCTCAGGTCGTATCCTTAATTCCACAATAATCTCGAGTCGTATCCGTAATTCCCCAATAATCTGGAGACGTATCCGTAATTCCACAATAATCTCGAGTCGGATCCTTAATTCCACAATAATCTCGAGTCGTATCCGGAATTCTACAATAATCTCGAGTCGTATCCGTATTCCTCCATAATCTCGAGTTGTATCCGTAATTCCACAATAATCTCGAGTCGTATCCGTAATTCCCCAATAATCTGGAGTCGTATCCGTAATTCCACAATAATCTCGAGTCGTATCCGTAATTCCAAAATAATCACGAGTCGAATCCGTAATTGCACAATAATATCGAGTCGAAGCCGTAATTCCATAATAATATCGAGTCGTATCTGTAATTCCACAATAATCTCGAGTCGCATCCGTAATTCCACAATAATCCGAGTCGAATCCGTAATTTCACAATAATCTCGAGTCGTATCCGTAATTCCACAATAATCTCGAGTTGTATCCGTAATTCCACAATAATCTTGAGTCGTATCCGTAATTCCACAATAATCTCGAGTCGTATCCGTAATTCCACAATAATCTCGAGTCGTATCCGTAATTCCTCCACAATCTCCAGTCGTATCCGTAATTCCACCATAATCTCGAGTTGTATCCGTAATTCCACAATAATCTTGAGTCGTATCCGTAATTCCACAATAATCTCGAGTCGTATCCGTAATTCCACAATAATCTCGAGTCGTATCCGTAATTCCTCCACAATCTCCAGTCGTATCCGTAATTCCACAATAATCTCGAGTTGTATCCGTAATTCCACAATAATCTTGAGTCGTATCCGGAATTACACCATAATCTCGAGTCGTATCCGTAATTCCACAATAATCTCGAGTCGTATCCGTAATTCCTCCACAATCTCCAGTCGTATCCGTAATTCCACCATAATCTCGAATCGTATCCGTAATTCCCCCATAATCTCGAGTCGTATCCGTAATTCCCCAATAATCTCGAGTCGTATCCGTAATTCCACAATAATCTCGAGTCGTATCCGTAATTTCCCCAATAATCTCAAGTCGTATCCGTAATTCCACAATAATCTCGAGTCGTATCCGTAATTGCACAATAATATCGAGTCGAAGCCGTAATTCCATAATAATATCGAGTCGTATCTGTAATTCCACAATAATCTCGAGTCGCATCCGTAATTCCACAATAATCCGAGTCGAATCCGTAATTTCACAATAATCTCGAGTCGTATCCGTAATTCCACAATAATCTTGAGTTGTATCCGTAATTCCACAATAATCTTGAGTCGTATCCGTAATTCCACAATAATCTCGAGTCGTATCCGTAATTCCACAATAATCTCGAGTCGTTTCCGGAATTACACCATAATCTCGAGTCGTATCCGTAATTCCACAATAATCTCGAGTCGTATCCGTAATTCCTCCACAATCTCCAGTCGTATCCGTAATTCCACCATAATCTCGAATCGTATCCGTAATTCCACCATAATCTCGAGTCGTATCCGTAATTCCCCAATAATCTCGAGTCGTATCCGTAATTCCACAATAATCTCGAGTCGTATCCGTAATTTCCCCAATAATCTCAAGTCGTATCCGTAATTCCACAATAATCTCGAGTCGTATCCGTAATTTCACAATAATCTCGAGTCGTATCCGTAATTCCCCAATAATCTCGAGTCGTATCCGTAATTCCCCAATAATCTCGAGTCGTATCCGTAATTCCACAATAATCTCGAGTCGTATCCGTAATTCCCCAATAATCTGGAGTCGTATCCGTAATTCCACAATAATCTCGAGTCGTATCCGTAATTCCACAATAATCACGAGTCGAATTCGTAATTCCACAATAATCTCGATTTGTATCCGTAATTCCACAATAATCTCGAGTCGTATCCGTAATTCCCCAATAATCTCGAGTCGTATCCGTAATTCCACAATAATCTCAGGTCGTATCCTTAATTCCACAATAATCTCGAGTCGTATCCGTAATTCCCCAATAATCTGGAGACGTATCCGTAATTCCACAATAATCTCGAGTCGGATCCTTAATTCCACAATAATCTCGAGTCGTATCCGGAATTCTACAATAATCTCGAGTCGTATCCGTAATTCCCCAATAATCTGGAGTCGTATCCGTAATTCCACAATAATCTCGAGTCGTATCCGTAATTCCAAAATAATCACGAGTCGAATCCGTAATTGCACAATAATATCGAGTCGAAGCCGTAATTCCATAATAATATCGAGTCGTATCTGTAATTCCACAATAATCTCGAGTCGCATCCGTAATTCCACAATAATCCGAGTCGAATCCGTAATTTCACAATAATCTCGAGTCGTATCCGTAATTCCACAATAATCTCGAGTTGTATCCGTAATTCCACAATAATCTTGAGTCGTATCCGTAATTCCACAATAATCTCGAGTCACATCCGTAATTCCACAATAATATCGAGTCGTATCTGTAATTCCACAATAATCTCGAGTCGCATCCGTAATTCCACAATAATATCGAGTCGTATCTGTAATTCCACAATAATCTCGAGTCGCATCCGTAATTCCACAATAATCCGAGTCGAATCCGTAATTCCACAATAATCTCGAGTCGTATCCGTAATTCCACAATAATCTCGAGTCGTATCCGTAATTCCACAATAATCTCGAGTCGTATCCGTAATTCCACAATAATCTTGATTCGCATCCGTAATTCCACAAAAATATCGAGTCGTATCTGTAATTCCACAATAATCTCGAGTCGCATCCGTAATTCCACAATAATCTCGAGTCGTATCTGTAATTCCACAATAATCTCGAGTCGTATCCGTAATTCCACAATATTAACGAGTCGAATCCGTAATTGCACAATAATCACGAGTCGAATCCGTAATTGCACAATAATCACGAGTCGAATCCGTAATTGCACAATAATATCGAGTCGCATCCGTAATTCCACAATAATCTCGAGTCGTATCCGTAATTTCACAATAATCTCGAGTCGTATCCGTAATTGCCCAATAATCTCGAGTCGTATCCGTAATTCCCCAATAATCTCGAGTCGTATCCGTAATTCCACAATAATCTCGAGTCGTATCCGTAATTCCCCAATAATCTGGAGTCGTATCCGTAATTCCACAATAATCTCGAGTCGTATCCGTAATTCCACAATAATCACGAGTCGAATTCGTAATTCCACAATAATCTCGATTTGTATCCGTAATTCCACAATAATCTCGAGTCGTATCCGTAATTCCCCAATAATCTCGAGTCGTATCCGTAATTCCACAATAATCTCAGGTCGTATCCTTAATTCCACAATAATCTCGAGTCGTATCCGTAATTCCCCAATAATCTGGAGACGTATCCGTAATTCCACAATAATCTCGAGTCGGATCCTTAATTCCACAATAATCTCGAGTCGTATCCGGAATTCTACAATAATCTCGAGTCGTATCCGTATTCCTCCATAATCTCGAGTTGTATCCGTAATTCCACAATAATCTCGAGTCGTATCCGTAATTCCCCAATAATCTGGAGTCGTATCCGTAATTCCACAATAATCTCGAGTCGTATCCGTAATTCCAAAATAATCACGAGTCGAATCCGTAATTGCACAATAATATCGAGTCGAAGCCGTAATTCCATAATAATATCGAGTCGTATCTGTAATTCCACAATAATCTCGAGTCGCATCCGTAATTCCACAATAATCCGAGTCGAATCCGTAATTTCACAATAATCTCGAGTCGTATCCGTAATTCCACAATAATCTCGAGTTGTATCCGTAATTCCACAATAATCTTGAGTCGTATCCGTAATTCCACAATAATCTCGAGTCGTATCCGTAATTCCACAATAATCTCGAGTCGTATCCGTAATTCCTCCACAATCTCCAGTCGTATCCGTAATTCCACCATAATCTCGAGTTGTATCCGTAATTCCACAATAATCTTGAGTCGTATCCGTAATTCCACAATAATCTCGAGTCGTATCCGTAATTCCACAATAATCTCGAGTCGTATCCGTAATTCCTCCACAATCTCCAGTCGTATCCGTAATTCCACAATAATCTCGAGTTGTATCCGTAATTCCACAATAATCTTGAGTCGTATCCGGAATTACACCATAATCTCGAGTCGTATCCGTAATTCCACAATAATCTCGAGTCGTATCCGTAATTCCTCCACAATCTCCAGTCGTATCCGTAATTCAACCATAATCTCGAATCGTATCCGTAATTCCCCCATAATCTCGAGTCGTATCCGTAATTCCCCAATAATCTCGAGTCGTATCCGTAATTCCACAATAATCTCGAGTCGTATCCGTAATTTCCCCAATAATCTCAAGTCGTATCCGTAATTCCACAATAATCTCGAGTCGTATCCGTAATTGCACAATAATATCGAGTCGAAGCCGTAATTCCATAATAATATCGAGTCGTATCTGTAATTCCACAATAATCTCGAGTCGCATCCGTAATTCCACAATAATCCGAGTCGAATCCGTAATTTCACAATAATCTCGAGTCGTATCCGTAATTCCACAATAATCTTGAGTTGTATCCGTAATTCCACAATAATCTTGAGTCGTATCCGTAATTCCACAATAATCTCGAGTCGTATCCGTAATTCCACAATAATCTCGAGTCGTTTCCGGAATTACACCATAATCTCGAGTCGTATCCGTAATTCCACAATAATCTCGAGTCGTATCCGTAATTCCTCCACAATCTCCAGTCGTATCCGTAATTCCACCATAATCTCGAATCGTATCCGTAATTCCACCATAATCTCGAGTCGTATCCGTAATTCCCCAATAATCTCGAGTCGTATCCGTAATTCCACAATAATCTCGAGTCGTATCCGTAATTTCCCCAATAATCTCAAGTCGTATCCGTAATTCCACAATAATCTCGAGTCGTATCCGTAATTTCACAATAATCTCGAGTCGTATCCGTAATTCCCCAATAATCTCGAGTCGTATCCGTAATTCCCCAATAATCTCGAGTCGTATCCGTAATTCCACAATAATCTCGAGTCGTATCCGTAATTCCCCAATAATCTGGAGTCGTATCCGTAATTCCACAATAATCTCGAGTCGTATCCGTAATTCCACAATAATCACGAGTCGAATTCGTAATTCCACAATAATCTCGATTTGTATCCGTAATTCCACAATAATCTCGAGTCGTATCCGTAATTCCCCAATAATCTCGAGTCGTATCCGTAATTCCACAATAATCTCAGGTCGTATCCTTAATTCCACAATAATCTCGAGTCGTATCCGTAATTCCCCAATAATCTGGAGACGTATCCGTAATTCCACAATAATCTCGAGTCGGATCCTTAATTCCACAATAATCTCGAGTCGTATCCGGAATTCTACAATAATCTCGAGTCGTATCCGTAATTCCCCAATAATCTGGAGTCGTATCCGTAATTCCACAATAATCTCGAGTCGTATCCGTAATTCCAAAATAATCACGAGTCGAATCCGTAATTGCACAATAATATCGAGTCGAAGCCGTAATTCCATAATAATATCGAGTCGTATCTGTAATTCCACAATAATCTCGAGTCGCATCCGTAATTCCACAATAATCCGAGTCGAATCCGTAATTTCACAATAATCTCGAGTCGTATCCGTAATTCCACAATAATCTCGAGTTGTATCCGTAATTCCACAATAATCTTGAGTCGTATCCGTAATTCCACAATAATCTCGAGTCACATCCGTAATTCCACAATAATATCGAGTCGTATCTGTAATTCCACAATAATCTCGAGTCGCATCCGTAATTCCACAATAATATCGAGTCGTATCTGTAATTCCACAATAATCTCGAGTCGCATCCGTAATTCCACAATAATCCGAGTCGAATCCGTAATTCCACAATAATCTCGAGTCGTATCCGTAATTCCACAATAATCTCGAGTCGTATCCGTAATTCCACAATAATCTCGAGTCGTATCCGTAATTCCACAATAATCTTGATTCGCATCCGTAATTCCACAAAAATATCGAGTCGTATCTGTAATTCCACAATAATCTCGAGTCGCATCCGTAATTCCACAATAATCTCGAGTCGTATCTGTAATTCCACAATAATCTCGAGTCGTATCCGTAATTCCACAATATTAACGAGTCGAATCCGTAATTGCACAATAATCACGAGTCGAATCCGTAATTGCACAATAATCACGAGTCGAATCCGTAATTGCACAATAATATCGAGTCGCATCCGTAATTCCACAATAATCTCGAGTCGTATCTGTAATTCCACAATAATCTCGAGTCATATCCGTAATTCCGCAATAATCTCGAGTCGTATCCGTAATTCCACAATAATCACGAGTCGAATCCGTAATTGCACAATAATCACGAGTCGAATGCGTAATTGCACAATAATATCGAGTCGAATGCGTAATTCCACAATAATATCGAGTCGTATCTGTAATGCCACCATAATCGCGAATCGTATCCGTAATTCCACAATAATCTCGAGTCGTATCCGTAATTCCACAATAATCTCGAGTCGTAACCGTAATTCCACCTCAATCTCGATCGTATCCGTAATTCCACAATAATCTCGAGTCGTATCCGTAATTCCACAATAATCTCGAGTCGTATCCGTAATTCCCCAATAATCTGGAGTCGTATCCGTAATTCCACAATAATCACGAGTCGAATCCGTAATCCCACAAAAATATCGATTCGTATCCGTAATTCCACAATAATCTCGAGTCGTATCCGTAATTCCACAATAATCTCGAGTCGTATCCGGAATTCCACAATAATCTCGAGTCGTATCCGTAATTCCACAATAATCTCGAGTCGTATCCGGAATTCCACCATAATCTCGAGTCGTATCCGTAATTCCACAATAATCTCGAGTCGTATCCGTAATTCCTCCACAATCTCTAGTCGTATCCGTAATTCCACTATAATCTCGAATCGTATCCGTAATTCCTCCATAATCTCGAGTCGTAACCGTAATTCCACAATAATCTCGAGTCGTATCCGTAATTCCCCAATAATATCGAGCCGTATCCGTAATTCCACAATAATCTCGAGTCGTATCCGTAATTCCACAATAATCTCGAGTCGTATCCGTAATTCCTCCACAATCTCCAGTCGTATCCGTAATTCCACCATAATCTCGAATCGTATCCGTAATTCCTCCATAATCTCGAGTCGTATCCGTAATTCCACAATAAGCTCTAGTCGTATCCGTAATTCCACAATAATCTCGAGTCGTTTCCGGAATTACACCATAATCTCGAGTCGTATCCGTAATTCCACAATAATCTCGAGTCGTATCCGTAATTCCTCCACAATCTCCAGTTGTATCCGTAATTCCACCATAATCTCAAATCGTATCCGTAATTCCACCATAATCTCGAGTCGTATCCGTAATTCCCCAATAATCTCGAGTCGTATCCGTAATTCCACAATAATCTCGAGTCGTATCCGTAATTTCCCCAATAATCTCAAGTCGTATCCGTAATTCCACAATAATCTCGAGTCGTATCCGTAATTCCACAATAATCTCGAGTCGTATCCGTAATTCCCCAATAATCTGGAGTCGTATCCGTAATTCCACAATAATCTCGAGTCGTATCCGTAATTCCACAATAATCACGATTTGTATCCGTAATTCCACAATAATGTCGAGTCGTATTTGTAATTTCACAATAATCTCGAGTCGTATCCTTAATTCCACAATAATCTCGAGTCGTATCCGTAATTCCACAATAATCTCGAGTCGTATCCGTAATTCCCCAATAATCTGGAGTCGTATCCGTAATTCCACAATAATCTCGAGTCGTATCCGTAATTCCCCAATAATCTGGAGACGTATCCGTAATTCCACAATAATCTCGAGTCGGATCCTTAATTCCACAATAATCTCGAGTCGTATCCGTAATTCCACAATAATCTCGAGTCGTATCCGTAATTCCCCAATAATCTGGAGTCGTATCCGTAATTCCACAATAATCTCGAGTCGTATCCGTAATTCCACAATAATCACGATTTGTATCCGTAATTCCACAATAATGTCGAGTCGTATCCGTAATTTCACAATAATCTCGAGTCGTATCCGTAATTCCCCAATAATCTCGAGTCGTATCCGTAATTCCCCAATAATCTCGAGTCGTATCCGTAATTCCCCAATAATCTCCAGTCGTATCCGTAATTCCACAATAATCTCGAGTCGTATCCGGAATTCCACCATAATCTCGAGTCGTATCCTTAATTCCACAATTATCTCGAGTCGTATCCGTAATTCCACAATAATCTCGAGTCGTATCCGTAATTCCCCAATAATCTGGAGTCGTATCCGTAATTCCACAATAATCTCGAGTCGTATCCGTAATTCCACAATAATCACGAGTCGAATTCGTAATTCCACAATAATCTCGATTTGTATCCGTAATTCCACAATAATCTCGAGTCGTATCCGTAATTCCCCAATAATCTCGAGTCGTATCCGTAATTCCACAATAATCTCAGGTCGTATCCTTAATTCCACAATAATCTCGAGTCGTATCCGTAATTCCCCAATAATCTGGAGACGTATCCGTAATTCCACAATAATCTCGAGTCGGATCCTTAATTCCACAATAATCTCGAGTCGTATCCGTAATTCCACAATAATCTCGAGTCGTATCCGTAATTCCCCAATAATCTGGAGTCGTATCCGTAATTCCACAATAAACTCGAGTCGTATCCGTAATTCCACAATAATCACGATTTGTATCCGTAATTCCACAATAATGTCGAGTCGTATCCGTAATTCCACAATAATCTCGAGTCGTATCCGTAATTCCACAATAATCTCGATTTGTATCCGTAATTCCACAATAATGTCGAGTCGTATCCGTAATTCCACAATAATCTCGAGTCGTATCCGTAATTCCACAATAATCTCGAGTCGTATCCGTAATTCCACAATAATCTCGAGTCGCATCCGGAATTCCACCATAATCTCGAGTCGTATCCGTAATTCCACCATAATCTCGAAACGTATCCGTAATTCCACCATAATCTCGAGTCGTATCCGTAATTCCACAATAATCTCGATTCGTATCCGTAATTCCTCCACAATCTCTAGTCGTATCCGTAATTCCACTATAATCTCGAATCGTATCCGTAATTCCTCCATAATCTCGAGTCGTAACCGTAATTCCACAATAATCTCGAGTCGTATCCGTAATTCCCCAATAATCTCGAGCCGTATCCGTAATTCCACAATAATCTCGAGTCGTATCCGTAATTCCACAATAATCTCGAGTCGTATCCGTAATTCCTCCACAATCTCCAGTCGTATCCGTAATTCCACCATAATCTCGAATCGTATCCGTAATTCCTGCATAATCTCGAGTCGTATCCGTAATTCCACAATAAGCTCTAGTCGTATCCGTAATTCCACAATAATCTCGAGTCGTTTCCGGAATTACACCATAATCTCGAGTCGTATCCGTAATTCCACAATAATCTCGAGTCGTATCCGTAATTCCTCCACAATCTCCAGTCGTATCCGTAATTCCACCATAATCTCGAATCGTATCCGTAATTCCACCATAATCTCGAGTCGTATCCGTAATTCCCCAATAATCTCGAGTCGTATCCGTAATTCCACAATAATCTCGAGTCGTATCCGTAATTTCCCCAATAATCTCAAGTCGTATCCGTAATTCCACAATAATCTCGAGTCGTATCCGTAATTTCACAATAATCTCGAGTCGTATCCGTAATTCCCCAATAATCTCGAGTCGTATCCGTAATTCCCCAATAATCTCGAGTCGTATCCGTAATTCCACAATAATCTCCAGTCGTATCCGTAATTCCACAATAATCTCGAGTCGTATCCGGAATTCCACCATAATCTCGAGTCGTATCCTTAATTCCACAATAATCTCGAGTCGTATCCGTAATTCCACAATAATCTCGAGTCGTATCCGTAATTCCCCAATAATCTGGAGTCGTATCCGTAATTCCACAATAATCTCGAGTCGTATCCGTAATTCCACAATAATCACGAGTCGAATTCGTAATTCCACAATAATCTCGATTTGTATCCGTAATTCCACAATAATCTCGAGTCGTATCCGTAATTCCCTAATAATCTCGAGTCGTATCCGTAATTCCACAATAATCTCAGGTCGTATCCTTAAGTCCACAATAATCTCGAGTCGTATCCGTAATTCCCCAATAATCTGGAGACGTATCCGTAATTCCACAATAATCTCGAGTCAAATCCTTAATTCCACAATAATCTCGAGTCGTATCCGTAATTCCACAATAATCTCGAGTCGTATCCGTAATTCCCCAATAATCTGGAGTCGTATCCGTAATTCCACAATAATCTCGAGTCGTATCCGTAATTCCACAATAGTCACGATTTGTATCCGTAATTCCACAATAATGTCGAGTCGTATCCGTAATTCCACAATAATCTCGAGTCCTATCCGTAATTCCACAATAATCTCGATTTGTATCCGTAATTCCACAATAATGTCGAGTCGTATCCGTAATTCCACAATAATCTCGAGTCGTATCCGTAATTCCACAATAATCTCGAGTCGTATCCGTAATTCCACAATAATCTCGAGTCGTATCCGGAATTCCACCATAATCTCGAGTCGTATCCGGAATTCCTCCATAATCTCGAAACGTATCCGTAATTCCACCATAATCTCGAGTCGTATCCGTAATTCCCCAATAATCTGGAGACGTATCCGTAATTCCACAATAATCTCGAGTCGTATCCGGAATTCCACCATAATCTCGAGTCGTATCCGTAATTCCACAATAATCTCGAGTCGTATCCGGAATTCCCCAATAATCTGGAGTCGTATCCGTAATTCCACAATAATCTCGAGTCGTATCCGTAATTTGACAATAGTCACGATTTGTATCCGTAATTCCACAATAATGTCGAGTCGTATCCGTAATTCCACAATAATCTCGAGTCCTATCCGTAATTCCACAATAATCTCGATTTGTATCCGTAATTCCACAATAATGTCGAGTCGTATCCGTAATTCCACAATAATCTCGAGTCGTATCCGTAATTCCACAATAATCTCGAGTCGTATCCGTAATTCCACAATAATCTCGAGTCGTATCCGGAATTCCACCATAATCTCGAGTCGTATCCGGAATTCCTCCATAATCTCGAAACGTATCCGTAATTCCACCATAATCTCGAGTCGTATCCGTAATTCCCCAATAATCTGGAGACGTATCCGTAATTCCACAATAATCTCGAGTCGTATCCGGAATTCCACCATAATCTCGAGTCGTATCCGTAATTCCACAATAATCTCGAGTCGTATCCGGAATTCCACCATAATCTCGAGTCGTATCCGTAATTCCACAATAATCTCGAGTCGTATCCGTAATTCCTCCACAATCTCCAGTCGTATCCGTAATTCCACCATAATCTCGAATCGTATCCGTAATTCCCCAATAATCTCGAGTCGTATCCGTAATTCCACAATAATCTCGAGTCGTATCCGTAATTCCACAATAAGCTCGAGTCGTATCCGTAATTCCACAATAATCTCGAGTCGTATCCGTAATTCCACAATAATCTCGAGTCGTATCCGTAATTCCCCAATAATCTCGAGTCGTATCCGTAATTCCACAATAATCTCAGGTCGTATCCTTAATTCCACAATAATCTCGAGTCGTATCCGTAATTCCCCAATAATCTGGAGACGTATCCGTAATTCCACAATAATCTCGAGTCGTATCCTTAATTCCACAATAATCTCGAGTCGTATCCGTAATTCCACAATAATCTCGAGTCGTATCCGTAATTCCCCAATAATCTGGAGTCGTATCCGTAATTCCACAATAATCTCGAGTCGTATCCGTAATTCCACAATAATCACGAATCGAATTCGTAATTCCACAATAATCTCGATTTGTATCCGTAATTCCACAATAATCTCGAGTCGTATCCGTAATTCCCCAATAATCTCGAGTCGTATCCGTAATTCCACAATAATCTCAGGTCGTATCCTTAATTCCACAATAATCTCGAGTCGTATCCGTAATTCCCCAATAATCTGGAGACGTATCCGTAATTCCACAATAATCTCAAGTCGGATCCTAAATTCCACAATAATCTCGAGTCGTATCCGTAATTCCACAATAATCTCGAGTCGTATCCGTAATTCCCCAATAATCTGGAGTCGTATCCGTAATTCCACAATAATCTCGAGTCGTATCCGTAATTCCACAATAATCACGAGTCGAATTCGTAATTCCACAATAATCTCGATTTGTATCCGTAATTCCACAATAATGTCGAGTCGTATCCGTAATTCCACAATAATGTCGAGTCGTATCCGTAATTCCACAATAATCTCGAGTCGTATCCGTAATTCCACAATAATCTCGAGTCGTATCCGGAATTCCACCATAATCTCGAGTCGTATCCGTAATTCCACAATAATCTCGAGTCATATCCGTAATTCCTCCACAATCTCGAGTCGCATCCGTTATTACACAATAATCTCGAGTCGCATCCGCAATTCCACAATAATATCGAGTCGTATCTGTAATTCCACAAAAATCTCGAGTCGCATCCGTAATTTCACAATAATATCGAGTCGTATCTGTAATTCCACAATAATCTCGAGTCGCATCCGTAATTCCACAATAATCCGAGTCGTATCTGGAATTCCACCATAATCTCGAGTCGTATCCGTAATTCCACAATAATCTCGAGTCGTATCCGTAATTCCTCCACAATCTCCAGTCGTATCCGTAATTCCACCATAATCTCGAATCGTATCCGTAATTCCACCATAATCTCGAGTGTATCCGTAATTCCCCAATAATCTCGAGTCGTATCCGTAATTCCACAATAATCTCGAGTCGTATCCGTAATTTCCCCAATAATCTCAAGTCGTATCCGTAATTCCACAATAATCTCGAGTCGTATCCGTAATTCCACAATAATCTCGAGTCGTATCCGTAATTCCCCAATAATCTCGTGTCGTATCCGTAATTCCCCAATAATCTCGAGTCGTATCTGTAATTCCACAATAATCTCCAGTCGTATCCGTAATTCCACAATAATCTCGAGTCGTATCCGGAATTCCACCATAATCTCGAGTCGTATCCGGAATTCCACCATAATCTCGAGTCGTATCCGTAATTCCACAATAATCTCGAGTCGTATCCGTAATTCCTCCACAATCTCGAGTCGCATCCGTAATTCCACAATAATCTCGAGTCGCATCCGCAATTCCACAATAATATCGAGTCGTATCTGTAATTCCACAATAATCTCGAGTCGCATCCGTAATTCCACAATAATATCGAGTCGTATCTGTAATTCCACAATAATCTCGAGTCGCATCCGTAATTCCACAATAATCCGAGTCGTATCTGGAATTCCACCATAATCTCGAGTCGTATCCGTAATTCCACAATAATCTCGAGTCGTATCCGTAATTCCTCCACAATCTCCAGTCGTATCCGTAATTCCACCATAATCTCGAATCGTATCCGTAATTCCACCATAATCTCGAGTCGTATCCGTAATTCCCCAATAATCTCGAGTCGTATCCGTAATTCCACAATAATCTCGAGTCGTATCCGTAATATCCCCAATAATCTCAAGTCGTATCCGTAATTCCTCCATAATCTCGAAACGTATCCGTAATTCCACCAATCTCGAGTCGTATCCGTAATTCCCCAATAATCTGGAGACGTATCCGTAATTCCACAATAATCTCGAGTCGTATCCGGAATTCCACCATAATCTCGAGTCGTATCCGTAATTCCACAATAATCTCGAGTCGTATCCGGAATTCCACCATAATATCGAGTCGTATCCGGAATTCCACCATAATCTCGAGTCGTATCCGTAATTCCACAATAATCTCGAGTCGTATCCGTAATTCCTCCACAATCTCCAGTCGTATCCGTAATTCCACCATAATCTCGAATCGTATCCGTAATTCCCCAATAATCTCGAGTCGTATCCGTAATTCCACAATAATGTCGAGTCGTATCCGTAATTCCACAATAATGTCGAGTCGTATCCGTAATTCCACAATAATCTCGAGTCGTATCCGTAATTCCACAATAATCTCGAGTTGTATCCGGAATTCCACCATAATCTCGAGTCGTATCCGTAATTCCACAATAATCTCGAGTCATATCCGTAATTCCTCCACAATCTCGAGTCGCATCCGTTATTCCACAATAATCTCGAGTCGCATCCGCAATTCCACAATAATATCGAGTCGTATCTGTAATTCCACAATAATCTCGAGTCGCATCCGTAATTTCACAATAATATCGAGTCGTATCTGTAATTCCACAATAATCTCGAGTCGCATCCGTAATTCCACAATAATCCGAGTCGTATCTGGAATTCCACCATAATCTCGAGTAGTATCCGTAATTCCACAATAATCTCGAGTCGTATCCGTAATTCCTCCACAATCTCCAGTCGTATCCGTAATTCCACCATAATCTCGAATCGTATCCGTAATTCCACCATAATCTCGAGTGTATCCGTAATTCCCCAATAATCTCGAGTCGTATCCGTAATTCCACAATAATCTCGAGTCGTATCCGTAATTTCCCCAATAATCTCAAGTCGTATCCGTAATTCCACAATAATCTCGAGTCGTATCCGTAATTCCACAATAATCTCGAGTCGTATCCGTAATTCCCCAATAATCTCGTGTCGTATCCGTAATTCCCCAATAATCTCGAGTCGTATCCGTAATTCCACAATAATCTCCAGTCGTATCCGTAATTCCACAATAATCTCGAGTCGTATCCGGAATTCCACCATAATCTCTAGTCGTATCCGGAATTCCACCATAATCTCGAGTCGTATCCGTAATTCCACAATAATCTCGAGTCGTATCCGTAATTCCTCCACAATCTCGAGTCGCATCCGTAATTCCACAATAATCTCGAGTCGCATCCGCAATTCCACAATAATATCGAGTCGTATCTGTAATTCCACAATAATCTCGAGTCGCATCCGTAATTCCACAATAATATCGAGTCGTATCTGTAATTCCACAATAATCTCGAGTCGCATCCGTAATTCCACAATAATCCGAGTCGTATCTGGAATTCCACCATAATCTCGAGTCGTATCCGTAATTCCACAATAATCTCGAGTCGTATCCGGAATTCCACCATAATCTCGAGTCGTATCCGTAATTCTACAATAATCTCGAGTCGTATCCGTAATTCCTAGACAATCTCCAGTCGTATCCGTAATTCCACCATAATCTCGAATCGTATCCGTAATTCCACCATAATCTCGAGTGTATCCGTAATTCCCCAATAATCTCGAGTCGTATCCGTAATTCCACAATAATCTCGAGTCGTATCCGTAATTTCCCCAATAATCTCAAGTCGTATCCGTAATTCCACAATAATCTCGAGTCGTATCCGTAATTCCACAATAATCTCGAGTCGTATCCGTAATTCCCCAATAATCTCGTGTCGTATCCGTAATTCCCCAATAATCTCGAGTCATATCCGTAATTCCTCCACAATCTCGAGTCGCATCCGTTATTCCACAATAATCTCGAGTCGCATCCGCAATTCCACAATAATATCGAGTCGTATCTGTAATTCCACAATAATCTCGAGTCGCATCCGTAATTTCACAATAATATCGAGTCGTATCTGTAATTCCACAATAATCTCGAGTCGCATCCGTAATTCCACAATAATCCGAGTCGTATCTGGAATTCCACCATAATCTCGAGTCGTATCCGTAATTCCACAATAATCTCGAGTCGTATCCGTAATTCCTCCACAATCTCCAGTCGTATCCGTAATTCCACCATAATCTCGAATCGTATCCGTAATTCCACCATAATCTCGAGTGTATCCGTAATTCCCCAATAATCTCGAGTCGTATCCGTAATTCCACAATAATCTCGAGTCGTATCCGTAATTTCCCCAATAATCTCAAGTCGTATCCGTAATTCCACAATAATCTCGAGTCGTATCCGTAATTCCACAATAATCTCGAGTCGTATCCGTAATTCCCCAATAATCTCGTGTCGTATCCGTAATTCCCCAATAATCTCGAGTCGTATCCGTAATTCCACAATAATCTCCAGTCGTATCCGTAATTCCACAATAATCTCGAGTCGTATCCGGAATTCCACCATAATCTCTAGTCGTATCCGGAATTCCACCATAATCTCGAGTCGTATCCGTAATTCCACAATAATCTCGAGTCGTATCCGTAATTCCTCCACAATCTCGAGTCGCATCCGTAATTCCACAATAATCTCGAGTCGCATCCGCAATTCCACAATAATATCGAGTCGTATCTGTAATTCCACAATAATCTCGAGTCGCATCCGTAATTCCACAATAATATCGAGTCGTATCTGTAATTCCACAATAATCTCGAGTCGCATCCGTAATTCCACAATAATCCGAGTCGTATCTGGAATTCTACCATAATCTCGAGTCGTATCCGTAATTCCACAATAATCTCGAGTCGTATCCGGAATTCCACCATAATCTCGAGTCGTATCCGTAATTCCACAATAATCTCGAGTCGTATCTGTAATTCCACCATAATCTCGAGTCGTATCCGGAATTCCTCCATAATCTCGAAACGTATCCGTAATTCCACCATAATCTCGAGTCGTATCCGTAATTCCCCAATAATCTGGAGACGTATCCGTAATTCCACAATAATCTCGAGTCGTATCCGGAATTCCACCATAATCTCGAGTCGTATCCGTAATTCCACAATAATCTCGAGTCGTATCCGGAATTCCACCATAATCTCGAGTCGTATCCGTAATTCCACAATAATCTCGAGTCGTATCCGTAATTCCTCCACAATCTCCAGTCGTATCCGTAATTCCACCATAATCTCGAATCGTATCCGTAATTCCCCAATAATCTCGAGTCGTATCCGTAATTCCACAATAATCTCGAGTCGTATCCGTAATTCCACAATAAGCTCGAGTCGTATCCGTAATTCCACAATAATCTCGAGTCGTATCCGTAATTCCACAATAATCTCGAGTCGTATCCGTAATTCCCCAATAATCTCGAGTCGTATCCGTAATTCCACAATAATCTCAGGTCGTATCCTTAATTCCACAATAATCTCGAGTCGTATCCGTAATTCCCCAATAATCTGGAGACGTATCCGTAATTCCACAATAATCTCGAGTCGTATCCTTAATTCCACAATAATCTCGAGTCGTATCCGTAATTCCACAATAATCTCGAGTCGTATCCGTAATTCCCCAATAATCTGGAGTCGTATCCGTAATTCCACAATAATCTCGAGTCGTATCCGTAATTCCACAATAATCACGAATCGAATTCGTAATTCCACAATAATCTCGATTTGTATCCGTAATTCCACAATAATCTCGAGTCGTATCCGTAATTCCCCAATAATCTCGAGTCGTATCCGTAATTCCACAATAATCTCAGGTCGTATCCTTAATTCCACAATAATCTCGAGTCGTATCCGTAATTCCCCAATAATCTGGAGACGTATCCGTAATTCCACAATAATCTCAAGTCGGATCCTAAATTCCACAATAATCTCGAGTCGTATCCGTAATTCCACAATAATCTCGAGTCGTATCCGTAATTCCCCAATAATCTGGAGTCGTATCCGTAATTCCACAATAATCTCGAGTCGTATCCGTAATTCCACAATAATCACGAGTCGAATTCGTAATTCCACAATAATCTCGATTTGTATCCGTAATTCCACAATAATGTCGAGTCGTATCCGTAATTCCACAATAATGTCGAGTCGTATCCGTAATTCCACAATAATCTCGAGTCGTATCCGTAATTCCACAATAATCTCGAGTCGTATCCGGAATTCCACCATAATCTCGAGTCGTATCCGTAATTCCACAATAATCTCGAGTCATATCCGTAATTCCTCCACAATCTCGAGTCGCATCCGTTATTCCACAATAATCTCGAGTCGCATCCGCAATTCCACAATAATATCGAGTCGTATCTGTAATTCCACAATAATCTCGAGTCGCATCCGTAATTTCACAATAATATCGAGTCATATCTGTAATTCCACAATAATCTCGAGTCGCATCTGTAATTCCACAATAATCTCGAGTCGCATCCGTAATTTCACAATAATATCGAGTCGTATCTGTAATTCCACAATAATCTCGAGTCGCATCCGTAATTCCACAATAATCCGAGTCGTATCTGGAATTCCACCATAATCTCGAGTCGTATCCGTAATTCCACAATAATCTCGAGTCGTATCCGTAATTCCTCCACAATCTCCAGTCGTATCCGTAATTCCACCATAATCTCGAATCGTATCCGTAATTCCACCATAATCTCGAGTGTATCCGTAATTCCCCAATAATCTCGAGTCGTATCCGTAATTCCACAATAATCTCGAGTCGTATCCGTAATTTCCCCAATAATCTCAAGTCGTATCCGTAATTCCACAATAATCTCGAGTCGTATCCGTAATTCCACAATAATCTCGAGTCGTATCCGTAATTCCCCAATAATCTCGTGTCGTATCCGTAATTCCCCAATAATCTCGAGTCGTATCCGTAATTCCACAATAATCTCCAGTCGTATCCGTAATTCCACAATAATCTCGAGTCGTATCCGGAATTCCACCATAATCTCGAGTCGTATCCGGAATTCCACCATAATCTCGAGTCGTATCCGTAATTCCACAATAATCTCGAGTCGTATCCGTAATTCCTCCACAATCTCGAGTCGCATCCGTAATTCCACAATAATCTCGAGTCGCATCCGCAATTCCACAATAATATCGAGTCGTATCTGTAATTCCACAATAATCTCGAGTCGCATCCGTAATTCCACAATAATATCGAGTCGTATCTGTAATTCCACAATAATCTCGAGTCGCATCCGTAATTCCACAATAATCCGAGTCGTATCTGGAATTCCACCATAATCTCGAGTCGTATCCGTAATTCCACAATAATCTCGAGTCGTATCCGTAATTCCTCCACAATCTCCAGTCGTATCCGTAATTCCACCATAATCTCGAATCGTATCCGTAATTCCACCATAATCTCGAGTCGTATCCGTAATTCCCCAATAATCTCGAGTCGTATCCGTAATTCCACAATAATCTCGAGTCGTATCCGTAATATCCCCACTAATCTCAAGTCGTATCCGTAATTCCTCCATAATCTCGAAACGTATCCGTAATTCCACCAATCTCGAGTCGTATCCGTAATTCCCCAATAATCTGGAGACGTATCCGTAATTCCACAATAATCTCGAGTCGTATCCGGAATTCCACCATAATCTCGAGTCGTATCCGTAATTCCACAATAATCTCGAGTCGTATCCGGAATTCCACCATAATATCGAGTCGTATCCGGAATTCCACCATAATCTCGAGTCGTATCCGTAATTCCACAATAATCTCGAGTCGTATCCGTAATTCCTCCACAATCTCCAGTCGTATCCGTAATTCCACCATAATCTCGAATCGTATCCGTAATTCCCCAATAATCTCGAGTCGTATCCGTAATTCCACAATAATGTCGAGTCGTATCCGTAATTCCACAATAATGTCGAGTCGTATCCGTAATTCCACAATAATCTCGCGTCGTATCCGTAATTCCACAATAATCTCGAGTCGTATCCGGAATTCCACCATAATCTCGAGTCGTATCCGTAATTCCACAATAATCTCGAGTCATATCCGTAATTCCTCCACAATCTCGAGTCGCATCCGTTATTCCACAATAATCTCGAGTCGCATCCGCAATTCCACAATAATATCGAGTCGTATCTGTAATTCCACAATAATCTCGAGTCGCATCCGTAATTTCACAATAATATCGAGTCGTATCTGTAATTCCACAATAATCTCGAGTCGCATCCGTAATTCCACAATAATCCGAGTCGTATCTGGAATTCCACCATAATCTCGAGTCGTATCCGTAATTCCACAATAATCTCGAGTCGTATCCGTAATTCCTCCACAATCTCCAGTCGTATCCGTAATTCCACCATAATCTCGAATCGTATCCGTAATTCCACCATAATCTCGAGTGTATCCGTAATTCCCCAATAATCTCGAGTCGTATCCGTAATTCCACAATAATCTCGAGTCGTATCCGTAATTTCCCCAATAATCTCAAGTCGTATCCGTAATTCCACAATAATCTCGAGTCGTATCCGTAATTCCACAATAATCTCGAGTCGTATCCGTAATTCCCCAATAATCTCGTGTCGTATCCGTAATTCCCCAATAATCTCGAGTCGTATCCGTAATTCCACAATAATCTCCAGTCGTATCCGTAATTCCACAATAATCTCGAGTCGTATCCGGAATTCCACCATAATCTCTAGTCGTATCCGGAATTCCACCATAATCTCGAGTCGTATCCGTAATTCCACAATAATCTCGAGTCGTATCCGTAATTCCTCCACAATCTCGAGTCGCATCCGTAATTCCACAATAATCTCGAGTCGCATCCGCAATTCCACAATAATATCGAGTCGTATCTGTAATTCCACAATAATCTCGAGTCGCATCCGTAATTCCACAATAATATCGAGTCGTATCTGTAATTCCACAATAATCTCGAGTCGCATCCGTAATTCCACAATAATCCGAGTCGTATCTGGAATTCCACCATAATCTCGAGTCGTATCCGTAATTCCACAATAATCTCGAGTCGTATCCGTAATTCCTCCACAATCTCCAGTCGTATCCGTAATTCCACCATAATCTCGAATCGTATCCGTAATTCCACCATAATCTCGAGTCGTATCCGTAATTCCCCCATAATCTCGAGTCGTATCCGTAATTCCACAATAATCTCGAGTCGTATCCGTAATATCCCCAATAATCTCAAGTCGTATCCGTAATTCCTCCATAATCTCGAAACGTATCCGTAATTCCACCAATCTCGAGTCGTATCCGTAATTCCCCAATAATCTGGAGACGTATCCGTAATTCCACAATAATCTCGAGTCGTATCCGAAATTCCACCATAATCTCGAGTCGTATCCGTAATTCCACAATAATCTCGAGTCGTATCCGGAATTCCACCATAATATCGAGTCGTATCCGGAATTCCACCATAATCTCGAGTCGTATCCGTAATTCCACAATAATCTCGAGTCGTATCCGTAATTCCTCCACAATCTCCAGTCGTATCCGTAATTCCACCATATAATCGAATCGTATCCGTAATTCCCCAATAATCTCGAGTCGTATCCGTAATTCCACAATAATCTCGAGTCGTATCCGTAATTCCACAATAAGCTCGAGTCGTATCCGTAATTCCACAATAATCTCGAGTCGTATCCGTAATTCCCCAATAATCTCGAGTCGTATCCGTAATTCCACAATAATCTCGAGTCGTATCCGTAATTCCACAATAATATCGATTCGTATCCGTAATTCCACAATAATCTCGAGTCGTATCCGTAATTCCACAATAATCACGAGTCGAATTCGTAATTCCACAATAATCTCGATTTGTATCCGTAATTCCACAATAATGTCGAGTCGTATCCGTAATTCCACAATAATCTCGAGTCGTATCCGTAATTCCACAATAATCTCGAGTCGTATCCGTAATTCCACAATAATCTCGAGTCGTATCCGGAATTCCACCATAATCTCTAGTCATATCCGTAATTCCACAATAATCTCGAGTCGTATCCGTAATTCCTCCACAATCTCGAGTCGCATCCGTAATTCCAGAATAATCTCGAGTCGTATCCGTAATTCCACAATAATCTCGAGTCTTATCCGTAATTCCACCATAATCACGAGTCGAATCCGTAATTGCACAATAATATCGAGTCGAAGTCGTAATTCCACAATAATATCGAGTCGTATCTGTAATCCCACAATAATCTCGAGTCGCATCCGTAATTCCACAATAATCCGAGTCGAATCCGTAATTTCACAATAATCTCGAGTCGTATCCGTAATTCCACAATAATCTCGAGTTGTATCCGTAATTCCACAATAATCTTGAGTCGTATCCGTAATTCCACAATAATCTCGAGTCGCATCCGTAATTTTACAATAATATCGAGTCGTATCTGTAATTCCACAATAATCTCGAGTCGCATCCGTAATTCCACAATAATATCGAGTCGTATCTGTAATTCCACAATAATCTCGAGTCGCATCCGTAATTCCACAATAATCCCAGTCGAATCCGTAATTCCACAATAATCTCGAGTCGTATCCGTAATTCCACAATAATCTCGAGTCGTATCCGTAATTCCACCATAATCTCGAGTCGTATCCGTAATTCCACAATAATCTCGATTCGCATCCGTAATTCCACAATAATATCGAGTCGTATCTGTAATTCCACAATAATCTCGAGTCGCATCCGTAATTCCACAATAATCTCGAGTCGTATCTGTAATTCCACAATAATCTCGAGTCGTATCCGTAATTCCACAATAATCTCGAGTCGTATCCGTAATTCCACAATAATCACGAGTCGAATCCGTAATTGCACAATAATCACGAGTCGAATGCGTAATTGCACAATAATATCGAGTCGAATCCGTAATTCCACAATAATATCGAGTCGTATCTGTAATGCCACCATAATCGCGAATCGTATCCGTAATTCCACAATAATCTCGAGTCGTATCCGTAATTCCACAATAATCTCGAGTCGTAACCGTAATTCCACCTCAATCTCGATCGTATCCGTAATTCCACAATAATCTCGAGTCGTATCCGTAATTCCACAATAATCTCGAGTCGTATCAGTAATTCCCCAATAATCTGGAGTCGTATCCGTAATTCCACAATAATCACGAGTCGAATCCGTAATCCCACAAAAATATCGATTCGTATCCGTAATTCCACAATAATCTCGAGTCGTATCCGTAATTCCACAATAATCTCGAGTCGTATCCGGAATTCCACAATAATCTCGAGTCGTATCCGTAATTCCACAATAATCTCGAGTCGTATCCGGAATTCCACCATAATCTCGAGTCGTATCCGTAATTCCACAATAATCTCGAGTCATATCCGTAATTCCTCCACAATCTCGAGTCGCATCCGTTATTCCACAATAATCTCGAGTCGCATCCGCAATTCCACAATAATATCGAGTCGTATCTGTAATTCCACAATAATCTCGAGTCGCATCCGTAATTTCACAATAATATCGAGTCGTATCTGTAATTCCACAATAATCTCGAGTCGCATCCGTAATTCCACAATAATCCGAGTCGTATCTGGAATTCCACCATAATCTCGAGTCGTATCCGTAATTCCACAATAATCTCGAGTCGTATCCGTAATTCCTCCACAATCTCCAGTCGTATCCGTAATTCCACCATAATCTCGAATCGTATCCGTAATTCCACCATAATCTCGAGTGTATCCGTAATTCCCCAATAATCTCGAGTCGTATCCGTAATTCCACAATAATCTCGAGTCGTATCCGTAATTTCCCCAATAATCTCAAGTCGTATCCGTAATTCCACAATAATCTCGAGTCGTATCCGTAATTCCACAATAATCTCGAGTCGTATCCGTAATTCCCCAATAATCTCGTGTCGTATCCGTAATTCCCCAATAATCTCGAGTCGTATTTGTAATTCCACAATAATCTCCAGTCGTATCCGTAATTCCACAATAATCTCGAGTCGTATCCGGAATTCCACCATAATCTCGAGTCGTATCCGGAATTCCACCATAATCTCGAGTCGTATCCGTAATTCCACAATAATCTCGAGTCGTTTCCGTAATTCCTCCACAATCTCGAGTCGCATCCGTAATTCCACAATAATCTCGAGTCGCATCCGCAATTCCACAATAATATCGAGTCGTATCTGTAATTTCACAATAATCTCGAGTCGCATCCGTAATTCCACAATAATATCGAGTCGTATCTGTAATTCCACAATAATCTCGAGTCGCATCCGTAATTCCACAATAATCCGAGTCGTATCTGGAATTCCACCATAATCTCGAGTCGTATCCGTAATTCCACAATAATCTCGAGTCGTATCCGTAATTCCTCCACAATCTCCAGTCGTATCCGTAATTCCACCATAATCTCGAATCGTATCCGTAATTCCACCATAATCTCGAGTCGTATCCGTAATTCCCCAATAATCTCGAGTCGTATCCGTAATTCCACAATAATCTCGAGTCGTATCCGTAATATCCCCAATAATCTCAAGTCGTATCCGTAATTCCTCCATAATCTCGAAACGTATCCGTAATTCCACCAATCTCGAGTCGTATCCGTAATTCCCCAATAATCTGGAGACGTATCCGTAATTCCACAATAATCTCGAGTCGTATCCGGAATTCCACCATAATCTCGAGTCGTATCCGGAATTCCACCATAATCTCTAGTCATATCCGTAATTCCACAATAATCTCGAGTCGTATCCGTAATTCCTCCACAATCTCGAGTCGCATCCGTAATTCCAGAATAATCTCGAGTCGTATCCGTAATTCCACAATAATCTCGAGTCGTATCCGTAATTTCCCCAATAATCTCAAGTCGTATCCGTAATTCCACAATAATCTCGAGTCGTATCCGTAATTCCACAATAATCTCGAGTCGTATCCGTAATTCCCCAATAATCTCGTGTCGTATCCGTAATTCCCCAATAATCTCGAGTCGTATCCGTAATTCCACAATAATCTCCAGTCGTATCCGTAATTCCACAATAATCTCGAGTCGTATCCGGAATTCCACCATAATCTCGAGTCGTATCCGGAATTCCACCATAATCTCGAGTCGTATCCGTAATTCCACAATAATCTCGAGTCGTATCCGTAATTCCTCCACAATCTCGAGTCGCATCCGTAATTCCACAATAATCTCGAGTCGCATCCGCAATTCCACAATAATATCGAGTCGTATCTGTAATTCCACAATAATCTCGAGTCGCATCCGTAATTCCACAATAATATCGAGTCGTATCTGTAATTCCACAATAATCTCGAGTCGCATCCATAATTACACAATAATCCGAGTCGTATCTGGAATTCCACCATAATCTCGAGTCGTATCCGTAATTCCACAATAATCTCGAGTCGTATCCGTAATTCCTCCACAATCTCCAGTCGTATCCGTAATTCCACCATAATCTCGAATCGTATCCGTAATTCCACCATAATCTCGAGTCGTATCCGTAATTCCCCAATAATCTCGAGTCGTATCCGTAATTCCACAATAATCTCGAGTCGTATCCGTAATATCCCCAATAATCTCAAGTCGTATCCGTAATTCCTCCATAATCTCGAAACGTATCCGTAATTCCACCAATCTCGAGTCGTATCCGTAATTCCCCAATAATCTGGAGACGTATCCGTAATTCCACAATAATCTCGAGTCGTATCCGTAATTCCACAATAATCTCGAGTCGTATCCGGAATTCCACCATAATCTCTAGTCATATCCGTAATTCCAGAATAATCTCGAGTCGTATCCGTAATTCCACAATAATCTCGAGTCGTATCCGTAATTTCCCCAATAATCTCAAGTCGTATCCGTAATTCCACAATAATCTCGAGTCGTATCCGTAATTCCACAATAATCTCGAGTCGTATCCGTAATTCCCCAATAATCTCGTGTCGTATCCGTAATTCCCCAATAATCTCGAGTCGTATCCGTAATTCCACAATAATCTCCAGTCGTATCCGTAATTCCACAATAATCTCGAGTCGTATCCGGAATTCCACCATAATCTCGAGTCGTATCCGGAATTCCACCATAATCTCGAGTCGTATCCGTAATTCCACAATAATCTCGAGTCGTATCCGTAATTCCTCCACAATCTCGAGTCGCATCCGTAATTCCACAATAATCTCGAGTCGCATCCGCAATTCCACAATAATATCGAGTCGTATCTGTAATTCCACAATAATCTCGAGTCGCATCCGTAATTCCACAATAATATCGAGTCGTATCTGTAATTCCACAATAATCTCGAGTCGCATCCGTAATTCCACAATAATCCGAGTCGTATCTGGAATTCCACCATAATCTCGAGTCGTATCCGTAATTCCACAATAATCTCGAGTCGTATCCGTAATTCCTCCACAATCTCCAGTCGTATCCGTAATTCCACCATAATCTCGAATCGTATCCGTAATTCCACCATAATCTCGAGTCGTATCCGTAATTCCCCAATAATCTCGAGTCGTATCCGTAATTCCACAATAATCTCGAGTCGTATCCGTAATATCCCCAATAATCTCAAGTCGTATCCGTAATTCCTCCATAATCTCGAAACGTATCCGTAATTCCACCAATCTCGAGTCGTATCCGTAATTCCCCAATAATCTGGAGACGTATCCGTAATTCCACAATAATCTCGAGTCGTATCCGTAATTCCACAATAATCTCGAGTCGTATCCGGAATTCCACCATAATCTCTAGTCATATCCGTAATTCCACAATAATCTCGAGTCGTATCCGTAATTCCTCCACAATCTCGAGTCGCATCCGTAATTCCAGAATAATCTCGAGTCGTATCCGTAATTCCACAATAATCTCGAGTCTTATCCGTAATTCCACAATAATCACGAGTCGAATCCGTAATTGCACAATAATATCGAGTCGAAGTCGTAATTCCACAATAATATCGAGTCGTATCTGTAATCCCACAATAATCTCGAGTCGCATCCGTAATTCCACAATAATCCGAGTCGAATCCGTAATTTCACAATAATCTCGAGTCGTATCCGTAATTCCACAATAATCTCGAGTTGTATCCGTAATTCCACAATAATCTTGAGTCGTATCCGTAATTCCACAATAATCTCGAGTCGCATCCGTAATTTTACAATAATATCGAGTCGTATCTGTAATTCCACAATAATCTCGAGTCGCATCCGTAATTCCACAATAATATCGAGTCGTATCTGTAATTCCACAATAATCTCGAGTCGCATCCGTAATTCCACAATAATCCCAGTCGAATCCGTAATTCCACAATAATCTCGAGTCGTATCCGTAATTCCACAATAATCTCGAGTCGTATCCGTAATTCCACCATAATCTCGAGTCGTATCCGTAATTCCACAATAATCTCGATTCGCATCCGTAATTCCACAATAATATCGAGTCGTATCTGTAATTCCACAATAATCTCGAGTCGCATCCGTAATTCCACAATAATCTCGAGTCGTATCTGTAATTCCACAATAATCTCGAGTCGTATCCGTAATTCCACAATAATCTCGAGTCGTATCCGTAATTCCACAATAATCACGAGTCGAATCCGTAATTGCACAATAATCACGAGTCGAATGCGTAATTGCACAATAATATCGAGTCGAATCCGTAATTCCACAATAATATCGAGTCGTATCTGTAATGCCACCATAATCGCGAATCGTATCCGTAATTCCACAATAATCTCGAGTCGTATCCGTAATTCCACAATAATCTCGAGTCGTAACCGTAATTCCACCACAATCTCGATCGTATCCGTAATTCCACAATAATCTCGAGTCGTATCCGTAATTCCACAATAATCTCGAGTCGTATCAGTAATTCCCCAATAATCTGGAGTCGTATCCGTAATTCCACAATAATCACGAGTCGAATCCGTAATCCCACAAAAATATCGATTCGTATCCGTAATTCCACAATAATCTCGAGTCGTATCCGTAATTCCACAATAATCTCGAGTCGTATCCGGAATTCCACAATAATCTCGAGTCGTATCCGTAATTCCACAATAATCTCGAGTCGTATCCGGAATTCCACCATAATCTCGAGTCGTATCCGTAATTCCACAATAATCTCGAGTCATATCCGTAATTCCTCCACAATCTCGAGTCGCATCCGTTATTCCACAATAATCTCGAGTCGCATCCGCAATTCCACAATAATATCGAGTCGTATCTGTAATTCCACAATAATCTCGAGTCGCATCCGTAATTTCACAATAATATCGAGTCGTATCTGTAATTCCACAATAATCTCGAGTCGCATCCGTAATTCCACAATAATCCGAGTCGTATCTGGAATTCCACCATAATCTCGAGTCGTATCCGTAATTCCACAATAATCTCGAGTCGTATCCGTAATTCCTCCACAATCTCCAGTCGTATCCGTAATTCCACCATAATCTCGAATCGTATCCGTAATTCCACCATAATCTCGAGTGTATCCGTAATTCCCCAATAATCTCGAGTCGTATCCGTAATTCCACAATAATCTCGAGTCGTATCCGTAATTTCCCCAATAATCTCAAGTCGTATCCGTAATTCCACAATAATCTCGAGTCGTATCCGTAATTCCACAATAATCTCGAGTCGTATCCGTAATTCCCCAATAATCTCGTGTCGTATCCGTAATTCCCCAATAATCTCGAGTCGTATCCGTAATTCCACAATAATCTCCAGTCGTATCCGTAATTCCACAATAATCTCGAGTCGTATCCGGAATTCCACCATAATCTCGAGTCGTATCTGTAATCCCACAATAATCTCGAGTCGCATCCGTAATTCCACAATAATCCGAGTCGAATCCGTAATTTCACAATAATCTCGAGTCGTATCCGTAATTCCACAATAATCTCGAGTCGCATCCGCAATTCCACAATAATATCGAGTCGTATCTGTAATTCCACAATAATCTCGAGTCGCATCCGTAATTCCACAATAATATCGAGTCGTATCTGTAATTCCACAATAATCTCGAGTCGCATCCGTAATTCCACAATAATCCGAGTCGTATCTGGAATTCCACCATAATCTCGAGTCGTATCCGTAATTCCACAATAATCTCGAGTCGTATCCGTAATTCCTCCACAATCTCCAGTCGTATCCGTAATTCCACCATAATCTCGAATCGTATCCGTAATTCCACCATAATCTCGAGTCGTATCCGTAATTCCCCAATAATCTCGAGTCGTATCCGTAATTCCACAATAATCTCGAGTCGTATCCGTAATATCCCCAATAATCTCAAGTCGTATCCGTAATTCCTCCATAATCTCGAAACGTATCCGTAATTCCACCAATCTCGAGTCGTATCCGTAATTCCCCAATAATCTGGAGACGTATCCGTAATTCCACAATAATCTCGAGTCGTATCCGGAATTCCACCATAATCTCGAGTCGTATCCGTAATTCCACAATAATCTCGAGTCGTATCCGGAATTCCACCATAATATCGAGTCGTATCCGGAATTCCACCATAATCTCGAGTCGTATCCGTAATTCCACAATAATCTCGAGTCGTATCCGTAATTCCTCCACAATCTCCAGTCGTATCCGTAATTCCACCATAATCTCGAATCGTATCCGTAATTCCCCAATAATCTCGAGTCGTATCCGTAATTCCACAATAATGTCGAGTCGTATCCGTAATTCCACAATAATGTCGAGTCGTATCTGTAATTCCACAATAATCTCGAGTCGTATCCGTAATTCCACAATAATCTCGAGTCGTATCCGGAATTCCACCATAATCTCGAGTCGTATCCGTAATTCCACAATAATCTCGAGTCATATCCGTAATTCCTCCACAATCTCGAGTCGCATCCGTTATTCCACAATAATCTCGAGTCGCATCCGCAATTCCACAATAATATCGAGTCGTATCTGTAATTCCACAATAATCTCGAGTCGCATCCGTAATTTCACAATAATATCGAGTCGTATCTGTAATTCCACAATAATCTCGAGTCGCATCCGTAATTCCACAATAATCCGAGTCGTATCTGGAATTCCACCATAATCTCGAGTCGTATCCGTAATTCCACAATAATCTCGAGTCGTATCCGTAATTCCTCCACAATCTCCAGTCGTATCCGTAATTCCACCATAATCTCGAATCGTATCCGTAATTCCACCATAATCTCGAGTGTATCCGTAATTCCCCAATAATCTCGAGTCGTATCCGTAATTCCACAATAATCTCGAGTCGTATCCGTAATTTCCCCAATAATCTCAAGTCGTATCCGTAATTCCACAATAATCTCGAGTCGTATCCGTAATTCCACAATAATCTCGAGTCGTATCCGTAATTCCCCAATAATCTCGTGTCGTATCCGTAATTCCCCAATAATCTCGAGTCGTATCCGTAATTCCACAATAATCTCCAGTCGTATCCGTAATTCCACAATAATCTCGAGTCGTATCCGGAATTCCACCATAATCTCTAGTCGTATCCGGAATTCCACCATAATCTCGAGTCGTATCCGTAATTCCACAATAATCTCGAGTCGTATCCGTAATTCCTCCACAATCTCGAGTCGCATCCGTAATTCCACAATAATCTCGAGTCGCATCCGCAATTCCACAATAATATCGAGTCGTATCTGTAATTCCACAATAATCTCGAGTCGCATCCGTAATTCCACAATAATATCGAGTCGTATCTGTAATTCCACAATAATCTCGAGTCGCATCCGTAATTCCACAATAATCCGAGTCGTATCTGGAATTCCACCATAATCTCGAGTCGTATCCGTAATTCCACAATAATCTCGAGTCGTATCCGTAATTCCTCCACAATCTCCAGTCGTATCCGTAATTCCACCATAATCTCGAATCGTATCCGTAATTCCACCATAATCTCGAGTCGTATCCGTAATTCCCCAATAATCTCGAGTCGTATCCGTAATTCCACAATAATCTCGAGTCGTATCCGTAATATCCCCAATAATCTCAAGTCGTATCCGTAATTCCTCCATAATCTCGAAACGTATCCGTAATTCCACCAATCTCGAGTCGTATCCGTAATTCCCCAATAATCTGGAGACGTATCCGTAATTCCACAATAATCTCGAGTCGTATCCGGAATTCCACCATAATCTCGAGTCGTATCCGTAATTCCACAATATTCTCGAGTCGTATCCGGAATTCCACCATAATATCGAGTCGTATCCGGAATTCCACCATAATCTCGAGTCGTATCCGTAATTCCACAATAATCTCGAGTCGTATCCGTAATTCCTCCACAATCTCCAGTCGTATCCGTAATTCCACCATAATATCGAATCGTATCCGTAATTCCCAAATAATCTCGAGTCGTATCCGTAATTCCACAATAATCTCGAGTCGTATCCGTAATTCCACAATAACCTCGAGTCGTATCCGTAATTCCACAATAATCTCGAGTCGTATCCGTAATTCCCCAATAATCTCGAGTCGTATCCGTAATTCCACAATAATCTCGAGTCGTATCCGTAATTCCACAATAATATCGATTCGTATCCGTAATTCCACAATAATCTCGAGTCGTATCCGGAATTCTACAATAATCTCGAGTCGTATCCGTATTCCTCCATAATCTCGAGTTGTATCCGTAATTCCACAATAATCTCGAGTCGTATCCGTAATTCCCCAATAATCTGGAGTCGTATCCGTAATTCCACAATAATCTCGAGTCGTATCCGTAATTCCACAATAATCACGAGTCGAATTCGTAATTCCACAATAATCTCGATTTGTATCCGTAATTCCACAATAATGTCGAGTCGTATCCGTAATTCCACAATAATCTCGAGTCGTATCCGTAATTCCACAATAATCTCGAGTCGTATCCGTAATTCCACAATAATCTCGAGTCGTATCCGGAATTCCACCATAATCTCTAGTCATATCCGTAATTCCACAATAATCTCGAGTCGTATCCGTAATTCCTCCACAATCTCGAGTCGCATCCGTAATTCCAGAATAATCTCGAGTCGTATCCGTAATTCCACAATAATCTCGAGTCTTATCCGTAATTCCACAATAATCACGAGTCGAATCCGTAATTGCACAATAATATCGAGTCGAAGTCGTAATTCCACAATAATATCGAGTCGTATCTGTAATTCCACAATAATCTCGAGTCGCATCCGTAATTCCACAATAATCCAAGTCGAATCCGTAATTTCACAATAATCTCGAGTCGTATCCGTAATTCCACAATAATCTCGAGTTGTATCCGTAATTCCACAATAATCTTGAGTCGTATCCGTAATTCCACAATAATCTCGAGTCGCATCCGTAATTTTACAATAATATCGAGTCGTATCTGTAATTCCACAATAATCTCGAGTCGCATCCGTAATTCCACAATAATATCGAGTCGTATCTGTAATTCCACAATAATCTCGAGTCGCATCCGTAATTCCACAATAATCCCAGTCGAATCCGTAATTCCACAATAATCTCGAGTCGTATCCGTAATTCCACAATAATCTCGAGTCGTATCCGTAATTCCACCATAATCTCGAGTCGTATCCGTAATTCCACAATAATCTCGATTCGCATCCGTAATTCCACAATAATATCGAGTCGTATCTGTAATTCCACAATAATCTCGAGTCGCATCCGTAATTCCACAATAATCTCGAGTCGTATCTGTAATTCCACAATAATCTCGAGTCGTATCCGTAATTCCACAATAATCTCGAGTCGTATCCGTAATTCCACAATAATCACGAGTCGAATCCGTAATTGCACAATAATCACGAGTCGAATGCGTAATTGCACAATAATATCGAGTCGAATCCGTAATTCCACAATAATATCGAGTCGTATCTGTAATGCCACCATAATCGCGAATCGTATCCGTAATTCCACAATAATCTCGAGTCGTATCCGTAATTCCACAATAATCTCGAGTCGTAACCGTAATTCCACCACAATCTCGATCGTATCCGTAATTCCACAATAATCTCGAGTCGTATCCGTAATTCCACAATAATCTCGAGTCGTATCAGTAATTCCCCAATAATCTGGAGTCGTATCCGTAATTCCACAATAATCACGAGTCGAATCCGTAATCCCACAAAAATATCGATTCGTATCCGTAATTCCACAATAATCTCGAGTCGTATCCGTAATTCCACAATAATCTCGAGTCGTATCCGGAATTCCACAATAATCTCGAGTCGTATCCGTAATTCCACAATAATCTCGAGTCGTATCCGGAATTCCACCATAATCTCGAGTCGTATCCGTAATTCCACAATAATCTCGAGTCATATCCGTAATTCCTCCACAATCTCCAGTCGTATTTGTAATTCCACCATAATCTCGAATCGTATCCGTAATTCCTCCATAATCTCGAGTCGTAACCGTAATTCCACAATAATCTCGAGTCGTATCCGTAATTCCCCAATAATCTCGAGCCGTATCCGTAATTCCACAATAATCTCGAGTCGTATCCGTAATTCCACAATAATCTCGAGTCGTATCCGTAATTCCTCCACAATCTCCAGTCGTATCCGTAATTCCACCATAATCTCGAATCGTATCCGTAATTCCTCCATAATCTCGAGTCGTATCCGTAATTCCACAATAAGCTCTAGTCGTATCCGTAATTCCACAATAATCTCGAGTCGTTTCCGGAATTACACCATAATCTCGAGTCGTATCCGTAATTCCACAATAATCTCGAGTCGTATCCGTAATTCCTCCACAATCTCCAGTCGTATCCGTAATTCCACCATAATCTCGAATCGTATCCGTAATTCCACCATAATCTCGAGTCGTATCCGTAATTCCTCCACAATCTCCAGTCGTATCCGTAATTCCACCATAATCTCGAATCGTATCCGTAATTCCACCATAATCTCGAGTCGTATCCGTAATTCCCCAATAATCTCGAGTCCTATCCGTAATTCCACAATAATCTCGAGTCGTATCCGTAATTTCCCCAATAATCTCAAGTCGTATCCGTAATTCCACAATAATATCGAGTCGTATCCGGAATTCTACAATAATCTCGAGTCGTATCCGTATTCCTCCATAATCTCGAGTTGTATCCGTAATTCCACAATAATCTCGAGTCGTATCCGTAATTCCCCAATAATCTGGAGTCGTATCCGTAATTCCACAATAATCTCGAGTCGTATCCGTAATTCCACAATAATCACGAGTCGAATTCGTAATTCCACAATAATCTCGAGTCGTATCCGTAATTCCTCCACAATCTCGAGTCGCATCCGTAATTCCACAATAATATCGAGTCGTATCCGGAATTCTACAATAATCTCGAGTCGTATCCGTATTCCTCCATAATCTCGAGTTGTATCCGTAATTCCACAATAATCTCGAGTCGTATCCGTAATTCCACAATAATCTCGAGTCGTATCCGTAATTCCACAATAATCTCGAGTCGTATCCGGAATTCCACCATAATCTCTAGTCATATCCGTAATTCCACAATAATCTCGAGTCGTATCCGTAATTCCTCCACAATCTCGAGTCGCATCCGTAATTCCACAATAATCTCGAGTCGTATCCGTAATTCCACAATAATCTCGAGTCTTATCCGTAATTCCACAATAATCACGAGTCGAATCCGTAATTGCACAATAATATCGAGTCGAAGCCGTAATTCCACAATAATATCGAGTCGTATCTGTAATTCCACAATAATCTCGAGTCGCATCCGTAATTCCACAATAATCCGAGTCGAATCCGTAATTTCACAATAATCTCGAGTCGTATCCATAATTCCACAATAATCTCGAGTCGCATCCGTAATTCCACAATAATATCGAGTCGTATCTGTAATTCCACAATAATCTCGAGTCGCATCCGTAATTCCACAATAATATCGAGTCGTATCTGTAATTCCACAATAATCTCGAGTCGCATCCGTAATTCCACAATAATCCGAGTCGAATCCGTAATTCCACAATAATCTCGAGTCGTATCCGTAATTCCACAATAATCTCGAGTCGTAGCCGTAATTCCACAATAATCTCGAGTCGTATCCGTAATTCCACAATAATCTCGATTCGCATCCGTAATTCCACAATAATATCGAGTCGTATCTGTAATTCCACAATAATCTCGATTCGCATCCGTAATTCCACAATAATATCGAGTCGTATCTGTAATTCCACAATAATCTCGAGTCGCATCCGTAATTCCACAATAATCTCGAGTCGTTTCTGTAATTCCACAATAATCTCGAGTCGTATCCGTAATTCCACAATATTCACGAGTCGAATCCGTAATTGCACAATAATCACGAGTCGAATCCGTAATTGCACAATAATATCGAGTCGCATCCGTAATTCCACAATAATCTCGAGTCGTATCTGTAATTCCACAATAATCTCGAGTCATATCCGTAATTCCGCAATAATCTCGAGTCGTATCCGTAATTCCACAATAATCACGAGTCGAATCCGTAATTGCACAATAATCACGAGTCGAATGCGTAATTGCACAATAATATCGAGTCGAATCCGTAATTCCACAATAATATCGAGTCGTATCTGTAATGCGACCATAATCGCGAATCGTATCCGTAATTCCACAATAATCTCGAGTCGTATCCGTAATTCCACAATAATCTCGAGTCGTAACCGTAATTCCACCACAATCTCGATCGTATCCGTAATTCCACAATAATCTCGAGTCGTATCCGTAATTCCACAATAATCTCGAGTCGTATCCGTAATTCCCCAATAATCTGGAGTCGTATCCGTAATTCCACAATAATCACGAGTCGAATCCGTAATCCCACAAAAATATCGATTCGTATCCGTACTTCCACAATAACCTCGAGTCGTATCCGTAATTCCACCATAATCTCGAGTCGTATCCGGAATTCCACAATAATCTCGAGTCGTATCCGTAATTCCACAATAATCTCGAGTCGTATCCGGAATTCCACCATAATCTCGAGTCGTATCCGTAATTCCACAATAATCTCGAGTCGTATCCGTAGTTCCTTTACAATCTCCAGTCGTATCCGTAATTCCACCATAATCTCGAATCGTATCCGTAATTCCTCCATAATCTCGAGTCGTAACCTTAATTCCACAATAATCTCGAGTCGTATCCGTAATTCCCCAATAATCTCGAGCCGTATCCGTAATTCCACAATAATCTCGAGTCGTTTCCGTAATTCCACAATAATCTCGAGTCGTATCCGTAATTCTTCCACAATCTCCAGTCGTATCCGTAATTCCACCATAATCTCGAATCGTATCCGTAATTCCTCCATAATCTCGAGTCTTATCCGTAATTCCACAATAATCACGAGTCGAATCCGTAATTGCACAATAATATCGAGTCGAAGCCGTAATTCCACAATAATATCGAGTCGTATCTGTAATTCCACAATAATCTCGAGTCGCATCCGTAATTCCACAATAATCCGAGTCGAATCCGTAATTTCACAATAATCTCGAGTCGTATCCATAATTCCACAATAATCTCGAGTCGCATCCGTAATTCCACAATAATATCGAGTCGTATCTGTAATTCCACAATAATCTCGAGTCGCATCCGTAATTCCACAATAATATCGAGTCGTATCTGTAATTCCACAATAATCTCGAGTCGCATCCGTAATTCCACAATAATCCGAGTCGAATCCGTAATTCCACAATAATCTCGAGTCGTATCCGTAATTCCACAATAATCTCGAGTCGTATCCGTAATTCCACAATAATCACGAGTCGAATCCGTAATTGCACAATAATCACGAGTCGAATGCGTAATTGCACAATAATATCGAGTCGAATCCGTAATTCCACAATAATATCGAGTCGTATCTGTAATGCGACCATAATCGCGAATCGTATCCGTAATTCCACAATAATCTCGAGTCGTATCCGTAATTCCACAATAATCTCGAGTCGTAACCGTAATTCCACCACAATCTCGATCGTATCCGTAATTCCACAATAATCTCGAGTCGTATCCGTAATTCCACAATAATCTCGAGTCGTATCCGTAATTCCCCAATAATCTGGAGTCGTATCCGTAATTCCACAATAATCACGAGTCGAATCCGTAATCCCACAAAAATATCGATTCGTATCCGTAATTCCACAATAACCTCGAGTCGTATCCGTAATTCCACCATAATCTCGAGTCGTATCCGGAATTCCACAATAATCTCGAGTCGTAACCGTAATTCCACTATAATCTCGAGTCGTATCCGGAATTCCACCATAATCTCGAGTCGTATCCGTAATTCCACAATAATCTCGAGTCGTATCCGTAATTCCTCCACAATCTCCAGTCGTATCCGTAATTCCACCATAATCTCGAATCGTATCCGTAATTCCTCCATAATCTCGAGTCGTAACCGTAATTCCACAATAATCTCGAGTCGTATCCGTAATTCCCCAATAATCTCGAGCCGTATCCGTAATTCCACAATAATCTCGAGTCGTTTCCGTAATTCCACAATAATCTCGAGTCGTATCCGTAATTCTTCCACAATCTCCAGTCGTATCCGTAATTCCACCATAATCTCGAATCGTATCCGTAATTCCTCCATAATCTCGAGTCTTATCCGTAATTCCACAATAATCACGAGTCGAATCCGTAATTGCACAAAAATATCGAGTCGAAGCCGTAATTCCACAATAATATCGAGTCGTTTCCGGAATTACACCATAATCTCGAGTCGTATCCATAATTCCACAATAATCTCGAGTCGCATCCGTAATTCCACAATAATATCGAGTCGTATCTGTAATTCCACAATAATCTCGAGTCGCATCCGTAATTCCACAATAATATCGAGTCGTATCTGTAATTCCACAATAATCTCGAGTCGCATCCGTAATTCCACAATAATCCGAGTCGAATCCGTAATTCCACAATAATCTCGAGTCGTATCCGTAATTCCACAATAATCTCGAGTCGTAGCCGTAATTCCACAATAATCTCGAGTCGTATCCGTAATTCCACAATAATCTCGATTCGCATCCGTAATTCCACAATAATATCGAGTCGTATCTGTAATTCCACAATAATCTCGAGTCGCATCCGTAATTCCACAATAATCTCGAGTCGTATCTGTAATTCCACAATAATCTCGAGTCGTATCCGTAATTCCACAATATTCACGAGTCGAATCCGTAATTGCACAATAATCACGAGTCGAATCCGTAATTGCACAATAATATCGAGTCGCATCCGTAATTCCACAATAATCTCGAGTCGTATCTGTAATTCCACAATAATCTCGAGTCATATCCGTAATTCCGCAATAATCTCGAGTCGTATCCGTAATTCCACAATAATCACGAGTCGAATCCGTAATTGCACAATAATCACGAGTCGAATGCGTAATTGCACAATAATATCGAGTCGAATCCGTAATTCCACAATAATATCGAGTCGTATCTGTAATGCGACCATAATCGCGAATCGTATCCGTAATTCCACAATAATCTCGAGTCGTATCCGTAATTCCACAATAATCTCGAGTCGTAACCGTAATTCCACCACAATCTCGATCGTATCCGTAATTCCACAATAATCTCGAGTCGTATCCGTAATTCCACAATAATCTCGAGTCGTATCCGTAATTCCCCAATAATCTGGAGTCGTATCCGTAATTCCACAATAATCACGAGTCGAATCCGTAATCCCACAAAAATATCGATTCGTATCCGTAATTCCACAATAACCTCGAGTCGTATCCGTAATTCCACCATAATCTCGAGTCGTATCCGGAATTCCACAATAATCTCGAGTCGTATCCGTAATTCCACAATAATCTCGAGTCGTATCCGGAATTCCACCATAATCTCGAGTCGTATCCGTAATTCCACAATAATCTCGAGTCGTATCCGTAATTCCTCCACAATCTCCAGTCGTATCCGTAATTCCACCATAATCTCGAATCGTATCCGTAATTCCTCCATAATCTCGAGTCGTAACCGTAATTCCACAACAATCTCGAGTCGTATCCGTAATTCCCCAATAATCTCGAGCCGTATCCGTAATTCCACAATAATCTCGAGTCGTTTCCGTAATTCCACAATAATCTCGAGTCGTATCCGTAATTCTTCCACAATCTCCAGTCGTATCCGTAATTCCACCATAATCTCGAATCGTATCCGTAATTCCTCCATAATCTCGAGTCGTATCCGTAATTCCACAATAAGCTCTAGTCGTTTCCGTAATTCCACAATAATCTCGAGTCGTATCCGTAATTCCACAATAATTTCGAGTCGTTTCCGGAATTACACCATAATCTCGAGTCGTATCCGTAATTCCTCCACAATCTCCAGTCGTATCCGTAATTCCACCATAATCTCGAATCGTATCCGTAATTCCACAATAATCTCGAGTCGTATCCGTAATTCCACAATAATCTCGAGTCGTATCCGTAATTCCTCCATAATATCGAGTCGTATCTGTAATTCCACAATAATCTCGAGTCGCATCCGTAATTCCACAATAATCCGAGTCGAATCCGTAATTTCACAATAATCTCGAGTCGTATCCATAATTCCACAATAATCTCGAGTCGCATCCGTAATTCCACAATAATATCGAGTCGTATCTGTAATTCCACAATAATCTCGAGTCGCATCCGTAATTCCACAATAATATCGAGTCGTATCTGTAATTCCACAATAATCTCGAGTCGCATCCGTAATTCCACAATAATCCGAGTCGAATCCGTAATTCCACAATAATCTCGAGTCGTATCCGTAATTCCACAATAATCTCGAGTCGTATCCGTAATTCCACAATAATCACGAGTCGAATCCGTAATTGCACAATAATCACGAGTCGAATGCGTAATTGCACAATAATATCGAGTCGAATCCGTAATTCCACAATAATATCGAGTCGTATCTGTAATGCGACCATAATCGCGAATCGTATCCGTAATTCCACAATAATCTCGAGTCGTATCCGTAATTCCACAATAATCTCGAGTCGTAACCGTAATTCCACCACAATCTCGATCGTATCCGTAATTCCACAATAATCTCGAGTCGTATCCGTAATTCCACAATAATCTCGAGTCGTATCCGTAATTCCCCAATAATCTGGAGTCGTATCCGTAATTCCACAATAATCACGAGTCGAATCCGTAATCCCACAAAAATATCGATTCGTATCCGTAATTCCACAATAACCTCGAGTCGTATCCGTAATTCCACCATAATCTCGAGTCGTATCCGGAATTCCACAATAATCTCGAGTCGTAACCGTAATTCCACAATAATCTCGAGTCGTATCCGGAATTCCACCATAATCTCGAGTCGTATCCGTAATTCCACAATAATCTCGAGTCGTATCCGTAATTCCTCCACAATCTCCAGTCGTATCCGTAATTCCACCATAATCTCGAATCGTATCCGTAATTCCTCCATAATCTCGAGTCGTAACCGTAATTCCACAATAATCTCGAGTCGTATCCGTAATTCCCCAATAATCTCGAGCCGTATCCGTAATTCCACAATAATCTCGAGTCGTTTCCGTAATTCCACAATAATCTCGTGTCGTATCCGTAATTCTTCCACAATCTCCAGTCGTATCCGTAATTCCACCATAATCTCGAATCGTATCCGTAATTCCTCCATAATCTCGAGTCTTATCCGTAATTCCACAATAATCACGAGTCGAATCCGTAATTGCACAAAAATATCGAGTCGAAGCCGTAATTCCACAATAATATCGAGTCGTTTCCGGAATTACACCATAATCTCGAGTCGTATCCATAATTCCACAATAATCTCGAGTCGCATCCGTAATTCCACAATAATATCGAGTCGTATCTGTAATTCCACAATAATCTCGAGTCGCATCCGTAATTCCACAATAATATCGAGTCGTATCTGTAATTCCACAATAATCTCGAGTCGCATCCGTAATTCCACAATAATCCGAGTCGAATCCGTAATTCCACAATAATCTCGAGTCGTATCCGTAATTCCACAATAATCTCGAGTCGTAGCCGTAATTCCACAATAATCTCGAGTCGTATCCGTAATTCCACAATAATCTCGATTCGCATCCGTAATTCCACAATAATATCGAGTCGTATCTGTAATTCCACAATAATCTCGAGTCGCATCCGTAATTCCACAATAATCTCGAGTCGTATCTGTAATTCCACAATAATCTCGAGTCGTATCCGTAATTCCACAATATTCACGAGTCGAATCCGTAATTGCACAATAATCACGAGTCGAATCCGTAATTGCACAATAATATCGAGTCGCATCCGTAATTCCACAATAATCTCGAGTCGTATCTGTAATTCCACAATAATCTCGAGTCATATCCGTAATTCCGCAATAATCTCGAGTCGTATCCGTAATTCCACAATAATCACGAGTCGAATCCGTAATTGCACAATAATCACGAGTCGAATGCGTAATTGCACAATAATATCGAGTCGAATCCGTAATTCCACAATAATATCGAGTCGTATCTGTAATGCGACCATAATCGCGAATCGTATCCGTAATTCCACAATAATCTCGAGTCGTATCCGTAATTCCACAATAATCTCGAGTCGTAACCGTAATTCCACCACAATCTCGATCGTATCCGTAATTCCACAATAATCTCGAGTCGTATCCGTAATTCCACAATAATCTCGAGTCGTATCCGTAATTCCCCAATAATCTGGAGTCGTATCCGTAATTCCACAATAATCACGAGTCGAATCCGTAATCCCACAAAAATATCGATTCGTATCCGTAATTCCACAATAACCTCGAGTCGTATCCGTAATTCCACCATAATCTCGAGTCGTATCCGGAATTCCACAATAATCTCGAGTCGTATCCGTAATTCCACAATAATCTCGAGTCGTATCCGGAATTCCACCATAATCTCGAGTCGTATCCGTAATTCCACAATAATCTCGAGTCGTATCCGTAATTCCTCCACAATCTCCAGTCGTATCCGTAATTCCACCATAATCTCGAATCGTATCCGTAATTCCTCCATAATCTCGAGTCGTAACCGTAATTCCACAACAATCTCGAGTCGTATCCGTAATTCCCCAATAATCTCGAGCCGTATCCGTAATTCCACAATAATCTCGAGTCGTTTCCGTAATTCCACAATAATCTCGAGTCGTATCCGTAATTCTTCCACAATCTCCAGTCGTATCCGTAATTCCACCATAATCTCGAATCGTATCCGTAATTCCTCCATAATCTCGAGTCGTATCCGTAATTCCACAATAAGCTCTAGTCGTTTCCGTAATTCCACAATAATCTCGAGTCGTATCCGTAATTCCACAATAATTTCGAGTCGTTTCCGGAATTACACCATAATCTCGAGTCGTATCCGTAATTCCTCCACAATCTCCAGTCGTATCCGTAATTCCACCATAATCTCGAATCGTATCCGTAATTCCACAATAATCTCGAGTCGTATCCGTAATTCCACAATAATCTCGAGTCGTATCCGTAATTCCTCCATAATCTCGAGTCGTATCCGTAATTCCACAATAATCTCGAGTCGTATCCGTAATTCCCCGATAATCTCGAGTCGTATCCGTAATTCCACAATAATCTTGAGTCGTATCCGTAATTCCACAATAATCTCGTATCGTATCCGTAATTCCACAATTATCTCGAGTCGTATCCGTAATTCCACAATAATCTCGAGTCGTATCCGTAATTCCCCAATAATCTCGAGTCGTATCCGTAATTCCACAATAATCTCGAGTCGTTTCCGTAATTTCCACAATAATCTCGAGTCGTATCCGTAATTCCACAATAATCACGAGTCGAATCCGTAATTCCACAATAATATCGATTCGTATCCGTAATTCCACAATAATCTCGAGTCGTATCCGTAATTCCACAAAAATCTCGAGTCGTATCCGGAATTCCACAATAATCTCGAGTCGTATCCGTAATTCTACAATAATCTCGAGTCGTATCCGGAATTCCACCATAATCTCGAGTCGTATCCGTAATTCCGCAATAATCTTGAGTCGTATCCGTAATTCCACAATAATCACGAGTTGAATCCGTAATTGCACAATAATCACGAGTCGAATGCGTAATTGCACAATAATATCGAGTCGAATCCGTAATTCCACAATAATATCGAGTCGTATCTGTAATGCCACCATAATCGCGAATCGTATCCGTAATTCCACAATAATCTCGAGTCGTATCCGTAATTCCACAATAATCTCGAGTCGGAACCGTAATTCCACAACAATCTCGATCGTATCCGTAATTCCACAATAATCTCGAGTCGTATCCGTAATTCCACAATAATCTCGAGTCGTATCCGTAATTCCCCAATAATCTGGAGTCGTATCCGTAATTCCACAATAATCACGAGTCGAATCCGTAATCCCACAAAAATATCGATTCGTATCCGTAATTCCACAATAATCTCGAGTCGTATCCGTAATTCCACAATAATCTCGAGTCGTATCCGGAATTCCACAATAATCACGAGTCGTATCCGTAATTCCACAATAATCTCGAGTCGTATCCGGAATTCCACCATAATCTCGAGTCGTATCCGTAATTCCACAATAATCTCGAGTCGTATCCGTAATTCCTCCACAATCTCCAGTCGTATCCGTAATTCCACCATAATCTCGAATCGTATCCGTAATTCCTCCATAATCTCGAGTCGTAACCGTAATTCCACAATAATCACGAATCGTATCCGTAATTCCACAATAATCTCGAGTCGTATCCGTAATTCCACAATAATCTCGAATCGTATCCGTAATTCCTCCATAATCTCGAGTCGTAACCGTAATTCCACAATAATCTCGAGTCGTATCCGTAATTCCCCAATAATCTCGAGCCGTATCCGTAATTCCACAATAATCTCGAGTCGTATCCGTAATTCCACAATAATCTCGAGTCGTATCCGTAATTCTTCCACAATCTCCAGTCGTATCCGTAATTCCACCATAATCTCGAATCGTATCCGTAATTCCTCCATAATCTCGAGTCGTATCCGTAATTCCACAATAAGCTCTAGTCGTTTCCGGAATTACACCATAATCTCGAGTCGTATCCGTAATTCCTCCACAATCTCCAGTCGTATCCGTAATTCCACCATAATCTCGAATCGTATCCGTAATTCCACAATAATCTCGAGTCGTATCCGTAATTCCACAATAATCTCGAGTCGTATCCGTAATTCCTCCATAATCTCGAGTCGTATCCGTAATTCCACAATAATCTCGAGTCGTATCCGTAATTCCACAATAATCTCGAATCGTATCCGTAATTCCTCCATAATCTCGAGTCGTAACCGTAATTCCACAATAATCTCGAGTCGTATCCGTAATTCCACAATAATCTCGAGTCGTATCCGTAATTCCTCCATAATCTCGAGTCGTAACCGTAATTCCACAATAATCTCGAGTCGTATCCGTAATTCCACAATAATCTCGAATCGTATCCGTAATTCCGCCATAATCTCGAGTCGTAACCGTAATTCCACAATAATCTCGAGTCGTATCCGTAATTCCCCAATAATCTCGAGCCGTATCCGTAATTCCACAATAATCTCGAGTCGTATCCGTAATTCCACAATAATCTCGAGTCGTATCCGTAATTCTTCCACAATCTCCAGTCGTATCCGTAATTCCACCATAATCTCGAATCGTATCCGTAATTCCTCCATAATCTCGAGTCGTATCCGTAATTCCACAATAAGCTCTAGTCGTATCCGTAATTCCACAATAATCTCGAGTCGTATCCGTAATTCCACAATAATCTCGAGTCGTTTCCGGAATTACACCATAATCTCGAGTCGTATCCGTAATTCCTCCACAATCTCCAGTCGTATCCGTAATTCCACCATAATCTCGAATCGTATCCGTAATTCCACAATAATCTCGAGTCGTATCCGTAATTCCACAATAATCTCGAGTCGTATCCGTAATTCCTCCATAATCTCGAGTCGTATCCGTAATTCCACAATAATCTCGAGTCGTATCCGTAATTCCCCGATAATCTCGAGTCGTATCCGTAATTCCACAATAATCTCGAATCGTATCCGTAATTCCTCCATAATCTCGAGTCGTAACCGTAATTCCACAATAATCTCGAGTCGTATCCGTAATTCCCCAATAATCTCGAGCCGTATCCGTAATTCCACAATAATCTCGAGTCGTATCCGTAATTCCACAATAATCTCGAGTCGTATCCGTAATTCTTCCACAATCTCCAGTCGTATCCGTAATTCCACCATAATCTCGAATCGTATCCGTAATTCCTCCATAATCTCGAGTCGTATCCGTAATTCCACAATAAGCTCTAGTCGTATCCGTAATTCCACAATAATCTCGAGTCGTATCCGTAATTCCACAATAATCTCGAGTCGTTTCCGGAATTACACCATAATCTCGAGTCGTATCCGTAATTCCTCCACAATCTCCAGTCGTATCCGTAATTCCACCATAATCTCGAATCGTATCCGTAATTCCACAATAATCTCGAGTCGTATCCGTAATTCCACAATAATCTCGAGTCGTATCCGTAATTCCTCCATAATCTCGAGTCGTATCCGTAATTCCACAATAATCTCGAGTCGTATCCGTAATTCCCCGATAATCTCGAGTCGTATCCGTAATTCCACAATAATCTTGAGTCGTATCCGTAATTCCACAATAATCTCGTATCGTATCCGTAATTCCACAATTATCTCGAGTCGTATCCGTAATTCCACAATAATCTCGAGTCGTATCCGTAATTCCCCAATAATCTCGAGTCGTATCCGTAATTCCACAATACTCTCGAGTCGTTTCCATAATTCCACAATAATCTCGAGTCGTATCCGTAATTCCACAATAATCTCGAGTCGAATCCGTAATTCCACAATAATATCGATTCGTATCCGTAATTCCACAATAATCTCGAGTCGTATCCGTAATTCCACAAAAATCTCGAGTCGTATCCGGAATTCCACAATAATCTCGAGTCGTATCCGTAATTCTACAATAATCTCGAGTCGTATCCGGAATTCCACCATAATCTCGAGTCGTATCCGTAATTCCGCAATAATCTCGAGTCGTATCCGTAATTCCACAATAATCACGAGTCGAATCCGTAATTGCACAATAATCACGAGTCGAATGCGTAATTGCACAATAATATCGAGTCGAATCCGTAATTCCACAATAATATCGAGTCGTATCTGTAATGCCACCATAATCGCGAATCGTATCCGTAATTCCACAATAATCTCGAGTCGTATCCGTAATTCCACAATAATCTCGAGTCGGAACCGTAATTCCACCACAATCTCGATCGTATCCGTAATTCCACAATAATCTCGAGTCGTATCCGTAATTCCACAATAATCTCGAGTCGTATCCGTAATTCCCCAATAATCTGGAGTCGTATCCGTAATTCCACAATAATCACGAGTCGAATCCGTAATCCCACAAAAATATCGATTCGTATCCGTAATTCCACAATAATCTCGAGTCGTATCCGTAATTCCACAATAATCTCGAGTCGTATCCGAAATTCCACAATAATCTCGAGTCGTATCCGTAATTCCACAATAATCTCGAGTCGTATCCGGAATTCCACCATAATCTCGAGTCGTATCCGTAATTCCACAATAATCTCGAGTCGTATCCGTAATTCCTCCCCAATCTCCAGTCGTATCCGTAATTCCACCATAATCTCGAATCGTATCCGTAATTCCTCCATAATCTCGAGTCGTATCCGTAATTCCACAATAATCTTGAGTCGTATCCGTAATTCCACAATAATCTCGTATCGTATCCGTAATTCCACAATTATCTCGAGTCGTATCCGTAATTCCACAATAATCTCGAGTCGTATCCGTAATTCCCCAATAATCTCGAGTCGTATCCGTAATTCCACAATAATCTCGAGTCGTTTCCATAATTCCACAATAATCTCGAGTCGTATCCGTAATTCCACAATAATCACGAGTCGTATCCGTAATTCCACAATAATCTCGAGTCGTATCCGAAATTCCACAATAATCTCGAGTCGTATCCGTAATTCCACAATAATCTCGAGTCGTATCCGTAATTCCACAATAATCTCGAGTCGTATCCGAAATTCCACAATAATCTCCAGTCGTATCCGTAATTCCACCATAATCTCGAATCGTATCCGTAATTCCACAATAATCTCGAGTCGTATCCGTAATTCCACAATAATCTCGAGTCGTATCCGTAATTCCTCCATAATCTCGAGTCGTATCCGTAATTTCACAATAATCTCGAGTCGTATCCGTAATTCCCCGATAATCTCGAGTCGTATCCGTAATTCCACAATAATCTTGAGTCGTATCCGTAATTCCACAATAATCTTGTATCGTATCCGTAATTCCACAATTATCTCGAGTCGAATCCGTAATTCCACAATAATATCGATTCGTATCCGTAATTCCACAATAATCTCGAGTCGTATCCGTAATTCCACAAAAATCTCGAGTCGTATCCGGAATTCCACAATAATCTCGAGTCGTATCCGTAATTCTACAATAATCTCGAGTCGTATCCGTAATTCCACAATTATCTCGAGTCGTATCCGTAATTCCACAATAATCTCGAGTCGTATCCGTAATTCCCCAATAATCTCGAGTCGTATCCGTAATTCCACAATAATCTCGAGTCGTTTCCATAATTCCACAATAATCTCGAGTCGTATCCGTAATTCCACAATAATCTCGAGTCGTATCCGTAATTCCTCCATAATCTCGAGTCGTATCCGTAATTTCACAATAATCTCGAGTCGTATCCGTAATTCCCCGATAATCTCGAGTCGTATCCGTAATTCCACAATAATCTTGAGTCGTATCCGTAATTCCACAATAATCTCGTATCGTATCCGTAATTCCACAATTATCTCGAGTCGTATCCGTAATTCCACAATAATCTCGAGTCGTATCCGTAATTCCCCAATAATCTCGAGTCGTATCCGTAATTCCACAATAATCTCGAGTCGTTTCCATAATTCCACAATAATCTCGAGTCGAATTCGTAATTCCACAATAATCTCGATTTGTATCCGTAATCCCACAAAAATATCGATTCGTATCCGTAATTCCACAATAATCTCGAGTCGTATCCGGAATTCCACAATAATCTCGAGTCGTATCCGTAATTCCACAATAATCTCGAGTCGTATCCGGAATTCCACCATAATCTCGAGTCGTATCCGTAATTCCACAATAATCTCGAGTCGTATCCGTAATTCCTCCACAATCTCTAGTCGTATCCGTAATTCCACTATAATCTCGAATCGTATCCGTAATTCCTCCATAATCTCGAGTCGTATCCGTAATTCCACAATAAGCTCTAGTCGTATCCGTAATTCCACAATAATCTCGAGTCGTTTCCGGAATTACACCATAATCTCGAGTCGTATCCGTAATTCCACAATAATCTCGAGTCGTATCCGTAATTCCACAATAATCTCGAGTCGTATCCGTAATTCCTCCACAATCTCCAGTCGTATCCGTAATTCCACCATAATCTCGAATCGTATCCGTAATTCCTCCATAATCTCGAGTCGTATCCGTAATTCCACAATAAGCTCTAGTCGTATCCGTAATTCCACAATAATCTCGAGTCGTTTCCGGAATTACACCATAATCTCGAGTCGTATCCGTAATTCCACAATAATCTCGAGTCGTATCCGTAATTCCTCCACAATCTCCAGTTGTATCCGTAATTCCACCATAATCTCGAATCGTATCCGTAATTCCACCATAATCTCGAGTCGTATCCGTAATTCCCCAATAATCTCGAGTCGTATCCGTAATTCCACAATAATCTCGAGTCGTATCCGTAATTTCCCCAATAATCTCAAGTCGTATCCGTAATTCCACAATAATCTCGAGTCGTATCCGTAATTTCACAATAATCTCGAGTCGTATCCGTAATTCCCCAATAATCTCGAGTCGTATCCGTAATTCCCCAATAATCTCGAGTCGTATCCGTAATTCCACAATAATCTCCAGTCGTATCCGTAATTCCACAATAATCTCGAGTCGTATCCGGAATTCCACCATAATCTCGAGTCGTATCCTTAATTCCACAATAATCTCGAGTCGTATCCGTAATTCCACAATAATCTCGAGTCGTATCCGTAATTCCCCAATAATCTGGAGTCGTATCCGTAATTCCACAATAATCTCGAGTCGTATCCGTAATTCCACAATAATCACGAGTCGAATTCGTAATTCCACAATAATCTCGATTTGTATCCGTAATTCCACAATAATCTCGAGTCGTATCCGTAATTCCCCAATAATCTCGAGTCGTTTCCGTAATTCCACAATAATCTCAGGTCGTATCCATAATTCCACAATAATCTCGAGTCGTATCCGTAATTCCACAATAATCTCGAGTCGGATCCTTAATTCCACAATAATCTCGAGTCGTATCCGTAATTCCACAATAATCTCGAGTCGTATCCGTAATTCCCCAATAATCTGGAGTCGTATCCGTAATTCCACAATAATCTCGAGTCGTATCCGTAATTCCACAATAATCACGATTTGTATCCGTAATTCCACAATAATGTCGAGTCGTATCCGTAATTCCACAATAATCTCGAGTCGTATCCGTAATTCCACAATAATCTCGATTTGTATCCGTAATTCCACAATAATGTCGAGTCGTATCCGTAATTCCACAATAATCTCGAGTCGTATCCGTAATTCCACAATAATCTCGAGTCGTATCCGTAATTCCACAATAATCTCGAGTCGTATCCGGAATTCCACCATAATCTCGAGTCGTATCCGTAATTCCTCCATAATCTCGAAACGTATCCGTAATTCCACCATAATCTCGAGTCGTATCCGTAATTCCACAATAATCTCGAGTCGTATCCGTAATTCCTCCACAATCTCTAGTCGTATCCGTAATTCCACTATAATCTCGAATCGTATCCGTAATTCCTCCATAATCTCGAGTCGTAACCGTAATTCCACAATAATCTCGAGTCGTATTCGTAATTCCTCAATAATCTCGAGCCGTATCCGTAATTCCACAATAATCTCGAGTCGTATCCGTAATTCCACAATAATCTCGAGTCGTATCCGTAATTCCTCCACAATCTCCAGTCGTGTCCGTAATTGCACAATAATCACGAGTCGAATCCGTAATTGCACAATAATATCGAGTCGTATCCGTAATTCCACAATAATCACGATTTGTATCCGTAATTCCACAATAATGTCGAGTCGTATCCGTAATTCCACAATAATCTCGAGTCGTATCCGTAATTCCACAATAATCTCGATTTGTATCCGTAATTCCACAATAATCTCGAGTCGTATCCGTAATTCCACAATAATCTCGAGTCGTATCCGTAATTCCCCAATAATCTCGAGTCGTATGCGTAATTCCACAATAATCTCCAGTCGTATCCGTAATTCCACAATAATCTCGAGTCGTATCCGTAATTCCTCCATAATCTCGAAACGTATCCGTAATTCCACCATAATCTCGAGTCGTATCCGTAATTCCACAATAATCTCGAGTCGTATCCGTAATTCCTCCACAATCTCTAGTCGTATCCGTAATTCCACTATAATCTCGAATCGTATCCGTAATTCCTCCATAATCTCGAGTCGTAACCGTAATTCCACAATAATCTCGAGTCGTATCCGTAATTCCTCAATAATCTCGAGCCGTATCCGTAATTCCACAATAATCTCGAGTCTTAACCGTAATTCCACAATAATCTCGAGTCGTATCCGTAATTCCTCAATAATCTCGAGCCGTATCCGTAATTCCACAATAATCTCGAGTCGTATCCGTAATTCCACAATAATCTCGAGTCGTATCCGTAATTCCTCCACAATCTCCAGTCGTATCCGTTATTCCACCATAATCTCGAATCGTATCCGTAATTCCTCCATAATCTCGAGTCGTATCCGTAATTCCACAATAAGCTCTAGTCGTATACGTAATTCCACAATAATCTCGAACCGTTTCCGGAATTACACCATAATCTCGAGTCGTATCCGTAATTCCACAATAATCTCGAGTCGTATCCGTAATTCCTCCACAATCTCCAGTCGTATCCGTAATTCCACCATAATCTCGAATCGTATCCGTAATTCCACCATAATCTCGAGTCGTATCCGTAATTACCCAATAATCTCGAGTCGTATCCGTAATTCCACAATAATCTCGAGTCGTATCCGTAATTTCCCCAATAATCTCAAGTCGTATCCGTAATTCCACAATAATCTCGAGTCATATCCGTAATTTCACAATAATCTCGAGTCGTATCCGTAATTCCACAATAATCTCAGGTCGTATCCTTAATTCCACAATAATCTCGAGTCGTATCCGTAATTCCCCAATAATCTGGAGACGTATCCGTAATTCCACAATAATCTCGAGTCGGATCCTTAATTCCACAATAATCTCGAGTCGTATCCGGAATTCTACAATAATCTCGAGTCGTATCCGTATTCCTCCATAATCTCGAGTTGTATCCGTAATTCCACAATAATCTCGAGTCGTATCCGTAATTCCCCAATAATCTGGAGTCGTATCCGTAATTCCACAATAATCTCGAGTCGTATCCGTAATTCCACAATAATCACGAGTCGAATCCGTAATTGCACAATAATATCGAGTCGAAGCCGTAATTCCATAATAATATCGAGTCGTATCTGTAATTCCACAATAATCTCGAGTCGCATCCGTAATTCCACAATAATCCGAGTCGAATCCGTAATTTCACAATAATCTCGAGTCGTATCCGTAATTCCACAATAATCTCGAGTTGTATCCGTAATTCCACAATAATCTTGAGTCGTATCCGTAATTCCACAATAATCTCGAGTCGTATCCGTAATTCCACAATAATCTCGAGTCGTATCCGGAATTCCACCATAATCTCGAGTCGTATCCGTAATTCCACAATAATCTCGAGTCGTATCCGTAATTCCTCCACAATCTCTAGTCGTATCCGTAATTCCACTATAATCTCGAATCGTATCCGTAATTCCTCCATAATCTCGAGTCGTAACCGTAATTCCACAATAATCTCGAGTCGTATCCGTAATTCCCCAATAATCTCGAGCCGTATCCGTAATTCCACAATAATCTCGAGTCGTATCCGTAATTCCACAATAATCTCGAGTCGTATCCGTAATTCCTCCACAATCTCCAGTCGTATCCGTAATTCCACCATAATCTCGAATCGTATCCGTAATTCCTCCATAATCTCGAGTCGTATCCGTAATTCCTCCACAATCTCTAGTCGTATCCGTAATTCCACTATAATCTCGAATCGTATCCGTAATTCCACAATAATCTTGAGTCGTATCCGTAATTCCACAATAATCTCGTATCGTATCCGTAATTCCACAATTATCTCGAGTCGTATCCGTAATTCCACAATAATCTCGAGTCGTATCCGTAATTCCCCAATAATCTCGAGTCGTATCCGTAATTCCACAATAATCTCGAGTCGTTTCCATAATTCCACAATAATCTCGAGTCGTATCCGTAATTCCACAATAATCACGAGTCGTATCCGTAATTCCACAATAATCTCGAGTCGTATCCGAAATTCCACAATAATCTCGAGTCGTATCCGTAATTCCACAATAATCTCGAGTCGTATCCGTAATTCCACAATAATCTCGAGTCGTATCCGAAATTCCACAATAATCTCCAGTCGTATCCGTAATTCCACCATAATCTCGAATCGTATCCGTAATTCCACAATAATCTCGAGTCGTATCCGTAATTCCACAATAATCTCGAGTCGTATCCGTAATTCCTCCATAATCTCGAGTCGTATCCGTAATTTCACAATAATCTCGAGTCGTATCCGTAATTCCCCGATAATCTCGAGTCGTATCCGTAATTCCACAATAATCTTGAGTCGTATCCGTAATTCCACAATAATCTTGTATCGTATCCGTAATTCCACAATTATCTCGAGTCGAATCCGTAATTCCACAATAATATCGATTCGTATCCGTAATTCCACAATAATCTCGAGTCGTATCCGTAATTCCACAAAAATCTCGAGTCGTATCCGGAATTCCACAATAATCTCGAGTCGTATCCGTAATTCTACAATAATCTCGAGTCGTATCCGTAATTCCACAATTATCTCGAGTCGTATCCGTAATTCCACAATAATCTCGAGTCGTATCCGTAATTCCCCAATAATCTCGAGTCGTATCCGTAATTCCACAATAATCTCGAGTCGTTTCCATAATTCCACAATAATCTCGAGTCGTATCCGTAATTCCACAATAATCTCGAGTCGTATCCGTAATTCCTCCATAATCTCGAGTCGTATCCGTAATTTCACAATAATCTCGAGTCGTATCCGTAATTCCCCGATAATCTCGAGTCGTATCCGTAATTCCACAATAATCTTGAGTCGTATCCGTAATTCCACAATAATCTCGTATCGTATCCGTAATTCCACAATTATCTCGAGTCGTATCCGTAATTCCACAATAATCTCGAGTCGTATCCGTAATTCCCCAATAATCTCGAGTCGTATCCGTAATTCCACAATAATCTCGAGTCGTTTCCATAATTCCACAATAATCTCGAGTCGAATTCGTAATTCCACAATAATCTCGATTTGTATCCGTAATCCCACAAAAATATCGATTCGTATCCGTAATTCCACAATAATCTCGAGTCGTATCCGGAATTCCACAATAATCTCGAGTCGTATCCGTAATTCCACAATAATCTCGAGTCGTATCCGGAATTCCACCATAATCTCGAGTCGTATCCGTAATTCCACAATAATCTCGAGTCGTATCCGTAATTCCTCCACAATCTCTAGTCGTATCCGTAATTCCACTATAATCTCGAATCGTATCCGTAATTCCTCCATAATCTCGAGTCGTATCCGTAATTCCACAATAAGCTCTAGTCGTATCCGTAATTCCACAATAATCTCGAGTCGTTTCCGGAATTACACCATAATCTCGAGTCGTATCCGTAATTCCACAATAATCTCGAGTCGTATCCGTAATTCCACAATAATCTCGAGTCGTATCCGTAATTCCTCCACAATCTCCAGTCGTATCCGTAATTCCACCATAATCTCGAATCGTATCCGTAATTCCTCCATAATCTCGAGTCGTATCCGTAATTCCACAATAAGCTCTAGTCGTATCCGTAATTCCACAATAATCTCGAGTCGTTTCCGGAATTACACCATAATCTCGAGTCGTATCCGTAATTCCACAATAATCTCGAGTCGTATCCGTAATTCCTCCACAATCTCCAGTTGTATCCGTAATTCCACCATAATCTCGAATCGTATCCGTAATTCCACCATAATCTCGAGTCGTATCCGTAATTCCCCAATAATCTCGAGTCGTATCCGTAATTCCACAATAATCTCGAGTCGTATCCGTAATTTCCCCAATAATCTCAAGTCGTATCCGTAATTCCACAATAATCTCGAGTCGTATCCGTAATTTCACAATAATCTCGAGTCGTATCCGTAATTCCCCAATAATCTCGAGTCGTATCCGTAATTCCCCAATAATCTCGAGTCGTATCCGTAATTCCACAATAATCTCCAGTCGTATCCGTAATTCCACAATAATCTCGAGTCGTATCCGGAATTCCACCATAATCTCGAGTCGTATCCTTAATTCCACAATAATCTCGAGTCGTATCCGTAATTCCACAATAATCTCGAGTCGTATCCGTAATTCCCCAATAATCTGGAGTCGTATCCGTAATTCCACAATAATCTCGAGTCGTATCCGTAATTCCACAATAATCACGAGTCGAATTCGTAATTCCACAATAATCTCGATTTGTATCCGTAATTCCACAATAATCTCGAGTCGTATCCGTAATTCCCCAATAATCTCGAGTCGTTTCCGTAATTCCACAATAATCTCAGGTCGTATCCATAATTCCACAATAATCTCGAGTCGTATCCGTAATTCCACAATAATCTCGAGTCGGATCCTTAATTCCACAATAATCTCGAGTCGTATCCGTAATTCCACAATAATCTCGAGTCGTATCCGTAATTCCCCAATAATCTGGAGTCGTATCCGTAATTCCACAATAATCTCGAGTCGTATCCGTAATTCCACAATAATCACGATTTGTATCCGTAATTCCACAATAATGTCGAGTCGTATCCGTAATTCCACAATAATCTCGAGTCGTATCCGTAATTCCACAATAATCTCGATTTGTATCCGTAATTCCACAATAATGTCGAGTCGTATCCGTAATTCCACAATAATCTCGAGTCGTATCCGTAATTCCACAATAATCTCGAGTCGTATCCGTAATTCCACAATAATCTCGAGTCGTATCCGGAATTCCACCATAATCTCGAGTCGTATCCGTAATTCCTCCATAATCTCGAAACGTATCCGTAATTCCACCATAATCTCGAGTCGTATCCGTAATTCCACAATAATCTCGAGTCGTATCCGTAATTCCTCCACAATCTCTAGTCGTATCCGTAATTCCACTATAATCTCGAATCGTATCCGTAATTCCTCCATAATCTCGAGTCGTAACCGTAATTCCACAATAATCTCGAGTCGTATTCGTAATTCCTCAATAATCTCGAGCCGTATCCGTAATTCCACAATAATCTCGAGTCGTATCCGTAATTCCACAATAATCTCGAGTCGTATCCGTAATTCCTCCACAATCTCCAGTCGTGTCCGTAATTGCACAATAATCACGAGTCGAATCCGTAATTGCACAATAATATCGAGTCGTATCCGTAATTCCACAATAATCACGATTTGTATCCGTAATTCCACAATAATGTCGAGTCGTATCCGTAATTCCACAATAATCTCGAGTCGTATCCGTAATTCCACAATAATCTCGATTTGTATCCGTAATTCCACAATAATCTCGAGTCGTATCCGTAATTCCACAATAATCTCGAGTCGTATCCGTAATTCCCCAATAATCTCGAGTCGTATGCGTAATTCCACAATAATCTCCAGTCGTATCCGTAATTCCACAATAATCTCGAGTCGTATCCGTAATTCCTCCATAATCTCGAAACGTATCCGTAATTCCACCATAATCTCGAGTCGTATCCGTAATTCCACAATAATCTCGAGTCGTATCCGTAATTCCTCCACAATCTCTAGTCGTATCCGTAATTCCACTATAATCTCGAATCGTATCCGTAATTCCTCCATAATCTCGAGTCGTAACCGTAATTCCACAATAATCTCGAGTCGTATCCGTAATTCCTCAATAATCTCGAGCCGTATCCGTAATTCCACAATAATCTCGAGTCGTAACCGTAATTCCACAATAATCTCGAGTCGTATCCGTAATTCCTCAATAATCTCGAGCCGTATCCGTAATTCCACAATAATCTCGAGTCGTATCCGTAATTCCACAATAATCTCGAGTCGTATCCGTAATTCCTCCACAATCTCCAGTCGTATCCGTTATTCCACCATAATCTCGAATCGTATCCGTAATTCCTCCATAATCTCGAGTCGTATCCGTAATTCCACAATAAGCTCTAGTCGTATACGTAATTCCACAATAATCTCGAACCGTTTCCGGAATTACACCATAATCTCGAGTCGTATCCGTAATTCCACAATAATCTCGAGTCGTATCCGTAATTCCTCCACAATCTCCAGTCGTATCCGTAATTCCACCATAATCTCGAATCGTATCCGTAATTCCACCATAATCTCGAGTCGTATCCGTAATTACCCAATAATCTCGAGTCGTATCCGTAATTCCACAATAATCTCGAGTCGTATCCGTAATTTCCCCAATAATCTCAAGTCGTATCCGTAATTCCACAATAATCTCGAGTCATATCCGTAATTTCACAATAATCTCGAGTCGTATCCGTAATTCCACAATAATCTCAGGTCGTATCCTTAATTCCACAATAATCTCGAGTCGTATCCGTAATTCCCCAATAATCTGGAGACGTATCCGTAATTCCACAATAATCTCGAGTCGGATCCTTAATTCCACAATAATCTCGAGTCGTATCCGGAATTCTACAATAATCTCGAGTCGTATCCGTATTCCTCCATAATCTCGAGTTGTATCCGTAATTCCACAATAATCTCGAGTCGTATCCGTAATTCCCCAATAATCTGGAGTCGTATCCGTAATTCCACAATAATCTCGAGTCGTATCCGTAATTCCACAATAATCACGAGTCGAATCCGTAATTGCACAATAATATCGAGTCGAAGCCGTAATTCCATAATAATATCGAGTCGTATCTGTAATTCCACAATAATCTCGAGTCGCATCCGTAATTCCACAATAATCCGAGTCGAATCCGTAATTTCACAATAATCTCGAGTCGTATCCGTAATTCCACAATAATCTCGAGTTGTATCCGTAATTCCACAATAATCTTGAGTCGTATCCGTAATTCCACAATAATCTCGAGTCGTATCCGTAATTCCACAATAATCTCGAGTCGTATCCGGAATTCCACCATAATCTCGAGTCGTATCCGTAATTCCACAATAATCTCGAGTCGTATCCGTAATTCCTCCACAATCTCTAGTCGTATCCGTAATTCCACTATAATCTCGAATCGTATCCGTAATTCCTCCATAATCTCGAGTCGTAACCGTAATTCCACAATAATCTCGAGTCGTATCCGTAATTCCCCAATAATCTCGAGCCGTATCCGTAATTCCACAATAATCTCGAGTCGTATCCGTAATTCCACAATAATCTCGAGTCGTATCCGTAATTCCTCCACAATCTCCAGTCGTATCCGTAATTCCACCATAATCTCGAATCGTATCCGTAATTCCTCCATAATCTCGAGTCGTATCCGTAATTCCACAATAAGCTCTAGTCGTATCCGTAATTCCACAATAATCTCGAGTCGTTTCCGGAATTACACCATAATCTCGAGTCGTATCCGTAATTCCACAATAATCTCGAGTCGTATCCGTAATTCCTCCACAATCTCCAGTCGTATCCGTAATTCCACCATAATCTCGAATCGTATCCGTAATTCCACCATAATCTCGAGTCGTATCCGTAATTCCCCAATAATCTCGAGTCGTATCCGTAATTCCACAATAATCTCGAGTCGTATCCGTAATTTCCCCAATAATCTCAAGTCGTATCCGTAATTCCACAATAATCTCGAGTCATATCCGTAATTTCACAATAATCTCGAGTCGTATCCGTAATTCCCCAATAATCTCGAGTCGTATCCGTAATTCCCCAATAATCTCGAGTCGTATCCGTAATTCCACAATAATCTCCAGTCGTATCCGTAATTCCACAATAATCTCGAGTCGTATCCGGAATTCCACCATAATCTCGAGTGGTATCCTTAATTCCACAATAATCTCGAGTCGTATCCGTAATTCCACAATAATCTCGAGTCGTATCCGTAATTCCCAAATAATCTGGAGTCGTATCCGTAATTCCACAATAATATCGAGTCGTATCCGTAATTCCACAATAATCTCGAGTCGTATCCGTAATTCCCCAATAATCTCGAGTCGTATCCGTAATTCCCCAATAATCTCGAGTCGTATCCGTAATTCCACAATAATCTCCAGTCGTATCCGTAATTCCACAATAATCTCGAGTCGTATCCGGAATTCCACCATAATCTCGAGTCGTATCTGTAATTCCACAATAATCTCGAGTCGTATCCATAATTCCACAATATTAACGAGTCGAATCCGTAATTCCACAATAATCTCGAGTCGTATCCGTAATTCCACAATAATCTCGATTTGTATCCGTAATTCCACAATAATGTCGAGTCGTATCCGTAATTCCACAATAATCTCGAGTCGTATCCGTAATTTCACAATAATCTCGAGTCGTATCCGGAATTCCACCATAATCTCGAGTCGTATCCGTAATTCCTCCATAATCTCGAAACGTATCCGTAATTCCACCATAATCTCGAGTCGTATCCGTAATTCCACAATAATCTCGAGTCGTATCCGTAATTCCTCCACAATCTCTAGTCGTATCCGTAATTCCACTATAATCTCGAATCGTATCCGTAATTCCTCCATAATCTCGAGTCGTAACCGTAATTCCACAATAATCTCGAGTCGTATCCGTAATTCCTCAATAATCTCGAGCCGTATCCGTAATTCCACAATAATCTCGAGTCGTATCCGTAATTCCACAATAATCTCGAGTCGTATCCGTAATTCCTCCACAATCTCCAGTCGTATCCGTAATTCCACCATAATCTCGAGTCGTATCCGTATTTCCCCAATAATCTCGAGTCGTATCCGTAATTCCACAATAATCTCGAGTCGTATCCGTAATTTCCCCAATAATCTCAAGTCGTATCCGTAATTCCACAATAATCTCGAGTCATATCCGTAATTTCACAATAATCTCGAGTCGTATCCGTAATTCCACAATAATCTCAGGTCGTATCCTTAATTCCACAATAATCTCGAGTCGTATCCGTAATTCCCCAATAATCTGGAGACGTATCCGTAATTCCACAATAATCTCGAGTCGGATCCTTAATTCCACAATAATCTCGAGTCGTATCCGGAATTCTACAATAATCTCGAGTCGTATCCGTATTCCTCCATAATCTCGAGTTGTATCCGTAATTCCACAATAATCTCGAGTCGTATGCGTAATTCCCCAATAATCTGGAGTCGTATCCGTAATTCCACAATAATCTCGAGTCGTATCCGTAATTCCACAATAATCACGAGTCGAATCCGTAATTACACAATAATATCGAGTCGAAGCCGTAATTCCATAATAATATCGAGTCGTATCTGTAATTCCACAATAATCTCGAGTCGCATCCGTAATTCCACAATAATCCGAGTCGAATCCGTAATTTCACAATAATCTCGAGTCGTATCCGTAATTCCACAATAATCTCGAGTTGTATCCGTAATTCCACAATAATCTTGAGTCGTATCCGTAATTCCACAATAATCTCGAGTCACATCCGTAATTCCACAATAATATCGAGTCGTATCTGTAATTCCACAATAATCTCGAGTCGCATCCGTAATTCCACAATAATATCGAGTCGTATCTGTAATTCCACAATAATCTCGAGTCGCATCCGTAATTCCACAATAATCCGAGTCGAATCCGTAATTCCACAATAATCTCGAGTCGTATCCGTAATTCCACAATAATCTTGAGTCGTATCCGTAATTCCACAATAATCTCGAGTCGTATCCGTAATTCCACAATAATCTTGATTCGCATCCGTAATTCCACAATAATATCGAGTCGTATCTGTAATTCCACAATAATCTCGAGTCGCATCCGTAATTCCACAATAATCTCGAGTCGTATCTGTAATTCCACAATAATCTCGAGTCGTATCCGTAATTCCACAATATTAACGAGTCGAATCCGTAATTGCACAATAATCACGAGTCGAATCCGTAATTGCACAATAATATCGAGTCGCATCCGTAATTCCACAATAATCTCGAGTCGTATCTGTAATTCCACAATAATCTCGAGTCATATCCGTAATTCCGCAATAATCTCGAGTCGTATCCGTAATTCCACAATAATCACGAGTCGAATCCGTAATTGCACAATAATCACGAGTCGAATGCGTAATTGCACAATAATATCGAGTCGAATCCGTAATTCCACAATAATATCGAGTCGTATCTGTAATGCCACCATAATCGCGAATCGTATCCGTAATTCCACAATAATCTCGAGTCGTATCCGTAATTCCACAATAATCTCGAGTCGTAACCGTAATTCCACCACAATCTCGATCGTATCCGTAATTCCACAATAATCTCGAGTCGTATCCGTAATTCCACAATAATCTCGAGTCGTATCCGTAATTCCCCAATAATCTGGAGTCGTATCCGTAATTCCACAATAATCACGAGTCGAATCCGTAATCCCACAAAAATATCGATTCGTATCCGTAATTCCACAATAATCTCGAGTCGTATCCGTAATTCCACAATAATCTCGAGTCGTATCCGGAATTCCACAATAATCTCGAGTCGTATCCGTAATTCCACAATAATCTCGAGTCGTATCCGGAATTCCACCATAATCTCGAGTCGTATCCGTAATTCCACAATAATCTCGAGTCGTATCCGTAATTCCTTCACAATCTCTAGTCGTATCCGTAATTCCACTATAATCTCGAATCGTATCCGTAATTCCTCCATAATCTCGAGTCGTAACCGTAATTCCACAATAATCTCGAGTCGTATCCGTAATTCCTCCACAATCTCCAGTCGTATCCGAAATTCCACCATAATCTCGAATCGTATCCGTAATTCCTCCATAATCTCGAGTCGTATCCGTAATTCCACAATAAGCTCTAGTCGTATCCGTAATTCCACAATAATCTCGAGTCGTTTCCGGAATTACACCATAATCTCGAGTCGTATCCGTAATTCCACAATAATCTCGAGTCGTATCCGTAATTCCTCCACAATCTCCAGTCGTATCCGTAATTCCACCATAATCTCGAATCGTATCCGTAATTCCACCATAATCTCGAGTCGTATCCGTAATTCCCCAATAATCTCGAGTCGTATCCGTAATTCCACAATAATCTCGAGTCGTATCCGTAATTTCCCCAATAATCTCAAGTCGTATCCGTAATTCCACAATAATCTCGAGTCGTATCCGTAATTTCACAATAATCTCGAGTCGTATCCGTAATTCCCCAATAATCTCGAGTCGTATCCGTAATTCCCCAATAATCTCGAGTCGTATCCGTAATTCCACAATAATCTCCAGTCGTATCCGTAATTCCACAATAATCTCGAGTCGTATCCGGAATTCCACCATAATCTCGAGTCGTATCCTTAATTCCACAATAATCTCGAGTCGTATCCGTAATTCCACAATAATCTCGAGTCGTATCCGTAATTTCCCCAATAATCTCAAGTCGTATCCGTAATTCCACAATAATCTCGAGTCGTATCCGTAATTTCACAATAATCTCGAGTCGTATCCGTAATTCCCCAATAATCTCGAGTCGTATCCGTAATTCCCCAATAATCTCGAGTCGTATCCGTAATTCCACAATAATCTCCAGTCGTATCCGTAATTCCACAATAATCTCGAGTCGTATCCGGAATTCCACCATAATCTCGAGTCGTATCCTTAATTCCACAATAATCTCGAGTCGTATCCGTAATTCCACAATAATCTCGAGTCGTATCCGTAATTCCCCAATAATCTGGAGTCGTATCCGTAATTCCACAATAATCTCGAGTCGTATCCGTAATTCCACAATAATCACGAGTCGAATTCGTAATTCCACAATAATCTCGATTTGTATCCGTAATTCCACAATAATCTCGAGTCGTATCCGTAATTCCACAATAATCTCGAGTCGTATCCGTAATTCCACAATAATCTCAGGTCGTATCCTTAATTCCACAATAATCTCGAGTCGTATCCGTAATTCCCCAATAATCTGGAGACGTATCCGTAATTCCACAATAATCTCGAGTCGGATCCTTAATTCCACAATAATCTCGAGTCGTATCCGTAATTCCACAATAATCTCGAGTCGTATCCGTAATTCCCCAATAATCTGGAGTCGTATCCGTAATTCCACAATAATCTCGAGTCGTATCCGTAATTCCACAATAATCACGATTTGTATCCGTAATTCCACAATAATGTCGAGTCGTATCCGTAATTCCACAATAATCTCGAGTCGTATCCGTAATTCCACAATAATCTCGATTTGTATCCGTAATTCCACAATAATGTAGAGTCGTATCCGTAATTCCACAATAATCTCGAGTCGTATCCATAATTCCACAATAATCTCGAGTCGTATCCGTAATTCCACAATAATCTCGAGTCGTATCCGGAATTCCACCATAATCTCGAGTCGTATCCGTAATTCCACCATAATCTCGAAACGTATCCGTAATTCCACCATAATCTCGAGTCGTATCCGTAATTCCACAATAATCTCGATTCGTATCCGTAATTCCTCCACAATCTCTAGTCGTATCCGTAATTCCACAATAATCACGAATCGTATCCGTAATTCCTCCATAATCTCGAGTCGTAACCGTAATTCCACAATAATCTCGAGTCGTATCCGTAATTCCCCAATAATCTCGAGCCGTATCCGTAATTCCACAATAATCTCGAGTCGTATCCGTAATTCCCCAATAATCTCGAGTCGTATCCGTAATTCCCCAATAATCTCGAGTCGTATCCGTAATTCCACAATAATCTCCAGTCGTATCCGTAATTCCACAATAATCTCGAGTCGTATCCGGAATTCCACCATAATCTCGAGTCGTATCCTTAATTCCACAATAATCTCGAGTCGTATCCGTAATTCCACAATAATCTCGAGTCGTATCCGTAATTTCCCCAATAATCTCAAGTCGTATCCGTAATTCCACAATAATCTCGAGTCGAATTCGTAATTCCACAATAATCTCGATTTGTATCCGTAATTCCACAATAATCTCGAGTCGTATCCGTAATTCCACAATAATCTCGAGTCGTATCCGTAATTCCACAATAATCTCAGGTCGTATCCTTAATTCCACAATAATCTCGAGTCGTATCCGTAATTCCCCAATAATCTGGAGACGTATCCGTAATTCCACAATAATCTCGAGTCGGATCCTTAATTCCTAAATAATCTCGAGTCGTATCCGTAATTCCACAATAATCTCGAGTCGTATCCGTAATTCCCCAATAATCTGGAGTCGTATCCGTAATTCCACAATAATCTCGAGTCGTATCCGTAATTCCACAATAATCACGATTTGTATCCGTAATTCCACAATAATGTCGAGTCGTATCCGTAATTCCACAATAATCTCGAGTCGTATCCGTAATTCCACAATAATCTCGATTTGTATCCGTAATTCCACAATAATGTAGAGTCGTATCCGTAATTCCACAATAATCTCGAGTCGTATCCATAATTCCACAATAATCTCGAGTCGTATCCGTAATTCCACAATAATCTCGAGTCGTATCCGGAATTCCACCATAATCTCGAGTCGTATCCGTAATTCCACCATAATCTCGAAACGTATCCGTAATTCCACCATAATCTCGAGTCGTATCCGTAATTCCACAATAATCTCGATTCGTATCCGTAATTCCTCCACAATCTCTAGTCGTATCCGTAATTCCACAATAATCACGAATCGTATCCGTAATTCCTCCATAATCTCGAGTCGTAACCGTAATTCCACAATAATCTCGAGTCGTATCCGTAATTCCCCAATAATCTCGAGCCGTATCCGTAATTCCACAATAATCTCGAGTCGTATCCGTAATTCCCCAATAATCTCGAGTCGTATCCGTAATTCCCCAATAATCTCGAGTCGTATCCGTAATTCCACAATAATCTCCAGTCGTATCCGTAATTCCACAATAATCTCGAGTCGTATCCGGAATTCCACCATAATCTCGAGTCGTATCCTTAATTCCACAATAATCTCGAGTCGTATCCGTAATTCCACAATGATCTCGAGTCGTATCCGTAATTTCCCCAATAATCTCAAGTCGTATCCGTAATTCCACAATAATCTCGAGTCGTATCCGTAATTTCACAATAATCTCGAGTCGTATCCGTAATTCCACAATAATCTCCAGTCGTATCCGTAATTCCACAATAATCTCGAGTCGTATCCGGAATTCCACCATAATCTCGAGTCGTATCCTAAATTCCACAATAATCTCGAGTCGTATCCGTAATTCCACAATAATCTCGAGTCGTATCCGTAATTCCCCAATAATCTGGAGTCGTATCCGTAATTCCACAATAATCTCGAGTCGTATCCGTAATTCCACAATAATCACGAGTCGAATTCGTAATTCCACAATAATCTCGATTTGTATCCGTAATTCCACAATAATCTCGAGTCGTATCCGTAATTCCACAATGATCTCGAGTCGTATCCGTAATTTCCCCAATAATCTCAAGTCGTATCCGTAATTCCACAATAATCTCGAGTCGTATCCGTAATTTCACAATAATCTCGAGTCGTATCCGTAATTCCCCAATAATCTCGAGTCGTATCCGTAATTCCCCAATAATCTCGAGTCGTATCCGTAATTCCACAATAATCTCCAGTCGTATCCGTAATTCCACAATAATCTCGAGTCGTATCCGGAATTCCACCATAATCTCGAGTCGTATCCTAAATTCCACAATAATCTCGAGTCGTATCCGTAATTCCACAATAATCTCGAGTCGTATCCGTAATTCCCCAATAATCTGGAGTCGTATCCGTAATTCCACAATAATCTCGAGTCGTATCCGGAATTCCACCATAATCTCGAGTCGTATCCTTAATTCCACAATAATCTCCAGTCGTATCCGTAATTCCACCATAATCTCGAATCGTATCCGTAATTCCTGCATAATCTCGAGTCGTATCCGTAATTCCACAATAAGCTCTAGTCGTATCCGTAATTCCACAATAATCTCGAGTCGTTTCCGGAATTACACCATAATCTCGAGTCGTATCCGTAATTCCACAATAATCTCGAGTCGTATCCGTAATTCCTCCACAATCTCCAGTCGTATCCGTAATTCCACCATAATCTCGAATCGTATCCGTAATTCCACCATAATCTCGAGTCGTATCCGTAATTCCCCAATAATCTCGAGTCGTATCCGTGATTCCACAATAATCTCGAGTCGTATCCGTAATTTCCCCAATAATCTCAAGTCGTATCCGTAATTCCACAATAATCTCGAGTCGTATCCGTAATTTCACAATAATCTCGAGTCGTATCCGTAATTCCCCAATAATCTCGAGTCGTATCCGTAATTCCCCAATAATCTCGAGTCGTATCCGTAATTCCACAATAATCTCCAGTCGTATCCGTAATTCCACAATAATCTCGAGTCGTATCCGGAATTCCACCATAATCTCGAGTCGTATCCTTAATTCCACAATAATCTCGAGTCGTATCCGTAATTCCACAATAATATCGAGTCGTATCCGTAATTCCCCAATAATCTGGAGTCGTATCCGTAATTCCACAATAATCTCGAGTCGTATCCGTAATTCCACAATAATCACGAGTCGAATTCGTAATTCCACAATAATCTCGATTTGTATCCGTAATTCCACAATAATCTCAGGTCGTATCCTTAAGTCCACAATAATCTCGAGTCGTATCCGTAATTCCCCAATAATCTGGAGACGTATCCGTAATTCCACAATAATCTCGAGTCGGATCCTTAATTCCACAATAATATCGAGTCGTATCCGTAATTCCACAATAATCTCGAGTCGTATCCGTAATTCCCCAATAATCTGGAGTCGTATCCGTAATTCCACAATAATCTCGAGTCGTATCCGTAATTCCACAACAGTCACGATTTGTATCCGTAATTCCACAATAATGTCGAGTCGTATCCGTAATTCCACAATAATCTCGAGTCGTATCCGTAATTCCACAATAATCTCGATTTGTATCCGTAATTCCACAATAATGTCGAGTCGTATCCGTAATTCCACAATAATCTCGAGTCGTATCCGTAATTCCACAATAATCTCGAGTCGTATCCGTAATTCCACAATAATCTCGAGTCGTATCCGGAATTCCACCATAATCTCGAGTCGTATCCGTAATTCCTCCATAATCTCGAAACGTATCCGTAATTCCACCATAATCTCGAGTCGTATCCGTAATTCCCCAATAATCTGGAGACGTATCCGTAATTCCACAATAATCTCGAGTCGTATCCGGAATTCCACCATAATCTCGAGTCGTATCCGTAATTCCACAATAATCTCGAGTCGTATCCGGAATTCCACCATAATCTTGAGTCGTATCCGTAATTCCACAATAATCTCGAGTCGTATCCGTAATTCCTCCACAATCTCCAGTCGTATCCGTAATTCAACCATAATCTCGAATCGTATCCGTAATTCCCCAATAATCTCGAGTCGTATCCGTAATTCCACAATAATCTCGAGTCGTATCCGTAATTCTACAATAAGCTCGAGTCGTATCCGTAATTCCACAATAATCTCGAGTCGTATCCGTAATTCCACAATAATCTCGAGTCGTATCCGTAATTCCCCAATAATCTCGAGTCGTATCCGTAATTCCACAATAATCTCAGGTCGTATCCTTAATTCCACAATAATCTCGAGTCGTATCCGTAATTCCCCAATAATCTGGAGACGTATCCGTAATTCCACAATAATCTCGAGTCGTATCCTTAATTCCACAATAATCTCGAGTCGTATCCGTAATTCCACAATAATCTCGAGTCGTATGCGTAATTCCCCAATAATCTGGAGTCGTATCCGTAATTCCACAATAATCTCGAGTCGTATCCGTAATTCCACAATAATCACGAGTCGAATTCGTAATTCCACAATAATCTCGATTTGTATCCGTAATTCCACAATAATCTCAAGTCGGATCCTTAATTCCACAATAATCTCGAGTCGTATCCGTAATTCCACAATAATCTCGAGTCGTATCCGTAATTCCCCAATAATCTGGAGTCGTATCCGTAATTCCACAATAATCTCGAGTCGTATCCGTAATTCCACAATAATCACGAGTCGAATTCGTAATTCCACAATAATCTCGATTTGTATCCGTAATTCCACAATAATGTCGAGTCGTATCCGTAATTCCACAATAATGTCGAGTCGTATCCGTAATTCCACAATAATCTCGAGTCGTATCCGTAATTCCACAATAATCTCGAGTCGTATCCGGAATTCCACCATAATCTCGAGTCGTATCCGTAATTCCACAATAATCTCGAGTCGTATCCGTAATTCCCCAATAATCTGGAGACGTATCCGTAATTCCACAATAATCTCGAGTCGTATCCGGAATTCCACCATAATCTCGAGTCGTATCCGTAATTCCACAATAATCTCGAGTCGTATCCGGAATTCCACCATAATCTTGAGTCGTATCCGTAATTCCACAATAATCTCGAGTCGTATCCGTAATTCCTCCACAATCTCCAGTCGTATCCGTAATTCCACCATAATCTCGAATCGTATCCGTAATTCCCCAATAATCTCGAGTCGTATCCGTAATTCCACAATAATCTCGAGTCGTATCCGTAATTCTACAATAAGCTCGAGTCGTATCCGTAATTCCACAATAATCTCGAGTCGTATCCGTAATTCCACAATAATCTCGAGTCGTATCCGTAATTCCCCAATAATCTCGAGTCGTATCCGTAATTCCACAATAATCTCAGGTCGTATCCTTAATTCCACAATAATCTCGAGTCGTATCCGTAATTCCCCAATAATCTGGAGACGTATCCGTAATTCCACAATAATCTCGAGTCGTATCCTTAATTCCACAATAATCTCGAGTCGTATCCGTAATTCCACAATAATCTCGAGTCGTATCCGTAATTCCCCAATAATCTCGAGTCGTATCCGTAATTCCACAATAATCTCAGGTCGTATCCTTAATTCCACAATAATCTCGAGTCTTATCCGTAATTCCTTAATAATCTGGAGACGTATCCGTAATTCCACAATAATCTCAAGTCGGATCCTTAATTCCACAATAATCTCGAGTCGTATCCGTAATTCCACAATAATCTCGAGTCGTATCCGTAATTCCCCAATAATCTGGAGTCGTATCCGTAATTCCACAATAATCTCGAGTCGTATCCGTAATTCCACAATAATCACGAGTCGAATTCGTAATTCCACAATAATCTCGATTTGTATCCGTAATTCCACAATAATGTCGAGTCGTATCCGTAATTCCACAATAATGTCGAGTCGTATCCGTAATTCCACAATAATCTCGAGTCGTATCCGTAATTCCACAATAATCTCGAGTCGTATCCGGAATTCCACCATAATCTCGAGTCGTATCCGTAATTCCACAATAATCTCGAGTCATATCCGTAATTCCTCCACAATCTCGAGTCGCATCCGTTATTCCACAATAATCTCGAGTCGCATCCGCAATTCCACAATAATATCGAGTCGTATCTGTAATTCCACAATAATCTCGAGTCGCATCCGTAATTTCACAATAATATCGAGTCGTATCTGTAATTCCACAATAATCTCGAGTCGCATCCGTAATTCCACAATAATCCGAGTCGTATCTGGAATTCCACCATAATCTCGAGTCGTATCCGTAATTCCACAATAATCTCGAGTCGTATCCGTAATTCCTCCACAATCTCCAGTCGTATCCGTAATTCCACCATAATCTCGAATCGTATCCGTAATTCCACCATAATCTCGAGTGTATCCGTAATTCCCCAATAATCTCGAGTCGTATCCGTAATTCCACAATAATCTCGAGTCGTATCCGTAATTTCCCCAATAATCTCAAGTCGTATCCGTAATTCCACAATAATCTCGAGTCGTATCCGTAATTCCACAATAATCTCGAGTCGTATCCGTAATTCCCCAATAATCTCGTGTCGTATCCGTAATTCTCCAATAATCTCGAGTCGTATCCGTAATTCCACAATAATCTCCAGTCGTATCCGTAATTCCACAATAATCTCGAGTCGTATCCGGAATTCCACCATAATCTCGAGTCGTATCCGGAATTCCACCATAATCTCGAGTCGTATCCGTAATTCCACAATAATCTCGAGTCGTATCCGTAATTCCTCCACAATCTCGAGTCGCATCCGTAATTCCACAATAATCTCGAGTCGCATCCGCAATTCCACAATAATATCGAGTCGTATCTGTAATTCCACAATAATCTCGAGTCGCATCCGTAATTCCACAATAATATCGAGTCGTATCTGTAATTCCACAATAATCTCGAGTCGCATCCGTAATTCCACAATAATCCGAGTCGTATCTGGAATTCCACCATAATCTCGAGTCGTATCCGTAATTCCACAATAATCTCGAGTCGTATCCGTAATTCCTCCACAATCTCCAGTCGTATCCGTAATTCCACCATAATCTCGAATCGTATCCGTAATTCCACCATAATCTCGAGTCGTATCCGTAATTCCCCAATAATCTCGAGTCGTATCCGTAATTCCACAATAATCTCGAGTCGTATCCGTAATATCCCCAATAATCTCAAGTCGTATCCGTAATTCCTCCATAATCTCGAAACGTATCCGTAATTCCACCAATCTCGAGTCGTATCCGTAATTCCCCAATAATCTGGAGACGTATCCGTAATTCCACAATAATCTCGAGTCGTATCCGGAATTCCACCATAATCTCGAGTCGTATCCGTAATTCCACAATAATCTCGAGTCGTATCCCGAATTCCACCATAATATCGAGTCGTATCCGGAATTCCACCATAATCTCGAGTCGTATCCGTAATTCCACAATAATCTCGAGTCGTATCCGTAATTCCTCCACAATCTCCAGTCGTATCCGTAATTCCACCATAATCTCGAATCGTATCCGTAATTCCCCAATAATCTCGAGTCGTATCCGTAATTCCACAATAATCTCGAGTCGTATCCGTAATTCCACAATAAGCTCGAGTCGTATCCGTAATTCCACAATAATCTCGAGTCGTATCCGTAATTCCCCAATAATCTCGAGTCGTATCCGTAATTCCACAATAATCTCGAGTCGTATCCGTAATTCCACAATAATATCGATTCGTATCCGTAATTCCACAATAATCTCGAGTCGTATCCGGAATTCTACAATAATCTCGAGTCGTATCCGTATTCCTCCATAATCTCGAGTTGTATCCGTAATTCCACAATAATCTCGAGTCGTATCCGTAATTCCCCAATAATCTGGAGTCGTATCCGTAATTCCACAATAATCTCGAGTCGTATCCGTAATTCCACAATAATCACGAGTCGAATTCGTAATTCCACAATAATCTCGATTTGTATCCGTAATTCCACAATAATGTCGAGTCGTATCCGTAATTCCACAATAATCTCGAGTCGTATCCGTAATTCCACAATAATCTCGAGTCGTATCCGTAATTCCACAATAATCTCGAGTCGTATCCGGAATTCCACCATAATCTCTAGTCATATCCGTAATTCCACAATAATCTCGAGTCGTATCCGTAATTCCTCCACAATCTCGAGTCGCATCCGTAATTCCACAATAATCTCGAGTCGTATCCGTAATTCCACAATAATCTCGTTTCTTATCCGTAATTCCACAATAATCACGAGTCGAATCCGTTATTGCACAATAATATCGAGTCGAAGTCGTAATTCCACAATAATATCGAGTCGTATCTGTAATTCCACAATAATCTCGAGTCGCATCCGTAATTCCACAATAATCCGAGTCGAATCCGTAATTTCACAATAATCTCTGGTCGTATCCGTAATTCCACAATAATCTCGAGTTGTATCTGTAATTCCACAATAATCTTGAGTCGTATCCGTAATTCCACAATAATCTCGAGTCGCATCCGTAATTTTACAATAATATCGAGTCGTATCTGTAATTCCACAATAATCTCGAGTCGCATCCGTAATTCCACAATAATATCGAGTCGTATCTGTAATTCCACAATAATCTCGAGTCGCATCCGTAATTCCACAATAATCCCAGTCGAATCCGTAATTCCAGAATAATCTCGAGTCGTATCCGTAATTCCACAATAATCTCGAGTCGTATCCGTAATTCCACCATAATCTCGAGTCGTATCCGTAATTCCACAATAATCTCGATTCGCATCCGTAATTCCACAATAATATCGAGTCGTATCTGTAATTCCACAATAATCTCGAGTCGCATCCGTAATTCCACAATAATCTCGAGTCGTATCTGTAATTCCACAATAATCTCGAGTCGTATCCGTATTTCCACAATAATCTCGAGTCGTATCCGTAATTCCACAATAATCACGAGTCGAATCCGTAATTGCACAATAATCACGAGTCGAATGCGTAATTGCACAATAATATCGAGTCGAATCCGTAATTCCACAATAATATCGAGTCGTATCTGTAATGCCACCATAATCGCGAATCGTATCCGTAATTCCACAATAATCTCGAGTCGTATTCGTAATTCCACAATAATCTCGAGTCGTAACCGTAATTCCACCACAATCTCGATCGTATCCGTAATTCCACAATAATCTCGAGTCGTATCCGTAATTCCACAATAATCTCGAGTCGTATCAGTAATTCCCCAATAACCTGGAGTCGTATCCGTAATTCCACAATAATCACGAGTCGAATCCGTAATCCCACAAAAATATCGATTCGTATCCGTAATTCCACAATAATCTCGAGTCGTATCCGTAATTCCACAATAATCTCGAGTCGTATCCGGAATTCCACAATAATCTCGAGTCGTATCCGTAATTCCACAATAATCTCGAGTCGTATCCGGAATTCCACCATAATCTCGAGTCGTATCCGTAATTCCACAATAATCTCGAGTCATATCCGTAATTCCTCCACAATCTCCAGTCGTATTTGTAATTCCACCATAATCTCGAATCGTATCCGTAATTCCTCCATAATCTCGAGTCGTAACCGTAATTCCACAATAATCTCGAGTCGTATCCGTAATTCCCCAATAATCTCGAGCCGTATCCGTAATTCCACAATAATCTCGAGTCGTATCCGTAATTCCACAATAATCTCGAGTCGTATCCGTAATTCCTCCACAATCTCCAGTCGTATCCGTAATTCCACCATAATCTCGAATCGTATCCGTAATTCCTCCATAATCTCGAGTCGTATCCGTAATTCCACAATAAGCTCTAGTCGTATCCGTAATTCCACAATAATCTCGAGTCGTTTCCGGAATTACACCATAATCTCGAGTCGTATCCGTAATTCCACAATAATCTCGAGTCGTATCCGTAATTCCTCCACAATCTCCAGTCGTATCCGTAATTCCACCATAATCTCGAATCGTATCCGTAATTCCACCATAATCTCGAGTCGTATCCGTAATTCCCCAATAATCTCGAGTCCTATCCGTAATTCCACAATAATCTCGAGTCGTATCCGTAATTTCCCCAATAATCTCAAGTCGTATCCGTAATTCCACAATAATCTCGAGTCGTATCCGGAATTCTACAATAATCTCGAGTCGTATCCGTATTCCTCCATAATCTCGAGTTGTATCCGTAATTCCACAATAATCTCGAGTCGTATCCGTAATTCCCCAATAATCTGGAGTCGTATCCGTAATTCCACAATAATCTCGAGTCGTATCCGTAATTCCACAATAATCACGAGTCGAATTCGTAATTCCACAATAATCTCGATTTGTATCCGTAATTCCACAATAATGTCGAGTCGTATCCGTAATTCCACAATAATCTCGAGTCGTATCCGTAATTCCACAATAATCTCGAGTTGTATCCGTAATTCCACAATAATCTCGAGTCGTATCCGGAATTCCACCATAATCTCTAGTCATATCCGTAATTCCACAATAATCTCGAGTCGTATCCGTAATTCCTCCACAATCTCGAGTCGCATCCGTAATTCCACAATAATCTCGAGTCGTATCCGTAATTCCACAATAATCTCGAGTCTTATCCGTAATTCCACAATAATCACGAGTCGAATCCGTAATTGCACAATAATATCGAGTCGAAGCCGTAATTCCACAATAATATCGAGTCGTATCTGTAATTCCACAATAATCTCGAGTCGCATCCGTAATTCCACAATAATCCGAGTCGAATCCGTAATTTCACAATAATCTCGAGTCGCATCCGTAATTCCACAATAATCCGAGTCGAATCCGTAATTCCACAATAATCTCGAGTCGTATCCGTAATTCCACAATAATCTCGAGTCGTAGCCGTAATTCCACAATAATCACGAGTCGAATCCGTAATTGCACAATAATATCGAGTCGAATCCGTAATTCCACAATAATATCGAGTCGTATCTGTAATGCGACCATAATCGCGAATCGTATCCGTAATTCCACAATAATCTCGAGTCGTAACCGTAATTCCACCACAATCTCGATCGTATCCGTAATTCCACAATAATCTCGAGTCGTATCCGTAATTCCACAATAATCTCGAGTCGTATCCGTAATTCCCCAATAATCTGGAGTCGTATCCGTAATTCCACAATAATCACGAGTCGAATCCGTAATCCCACAAAAATATCGATTCGTATCCGTAATTCCACAATAACCTCGAGTCGTATCCGTAATTCCACCATAATCTCGAGTCGTATCCGGAATTCCACAATAATCTCGAGTCGTATCCGTAATTCCACAATAATCTCGAGTCGTATCCGGAATTCCACCATAATCTCGAGTCGTATCCGTAATTCCACAATAATCTCGAGTCGTATCCGTAATTCCTCCACAATCTCCAGTCGTATCCGTAATTCCACCATAATCTCGAATCGTATCCGTAATTCCTCCATAATCTCGAGTCGTAACCGTAATTCCACAATAATCTCGAGTCGTATCCGTAATTCCCCAATAATCTCGAGCCGTATCCGTAATTCCACAATAATCTCGAGTCGTTTCCGTAATTCCACAATAATCTCGAGTCGTATCCGTAATTCTTCCACTATCTCCAGTCGTATCCGTAATTCCACCATCATCTCGAATCGTATCCGTAATTCCTCCATAATCTCGAGTCGTATCCGTAATTCCACAATAAGCTCTAGTCGTTTCCGTAATTCCACAATAATCTCGAGTCGTATCCGTAATTCCACAATAATTTCGAGTCGTTTCCGGAATTACACCATAATCTCGAGTCGTATCCGTAATTCCTCCACAATCTCCAGTCGTATCCGTAATTCCACCATAATCTCGAATCGTATCCGTAATTCCACAATAATATCGAGTCGTATCCGTAATTCCACAATAATCTCGAGTCGTATCCGTAATTCCTCCATAATCTCGAGTCGTATCCGTAATTCCACAATAATCTCGAGTCGTATCCGTAATTCCCCGATAATCTCGAGTCGTATCCGTAATTCCACAATAATCTTGAGTCGTATCCGTAATTCCACAATAATCTCGTATCGTATCCGTAATTCCACAATTATCTCGAGTCGTATCCGTAATTCCACAATAATCTCGAGTCGTATCCGTAATTCCCCAATAATCTCGAGTCGTATCCGTAATTCCACAATAATCTCGAGTCGTTTCCGTAATTTCCACAATAATCTCGAGTCGTATCCGTAATTCCACAATAATCACGAGTCGAATCCGTAATTCCACAATAATATCGATTCGTATCCGTAATTCCACAATAATCTCGAGTCGTATCCGTAATTCCACAAAAATCTCGAGTCGTATCCGGAATACCACCATAATCTCTAGTCATATCCGTAATTCCACAATAATCTCGAGTCGTATCCGTAATTCCTCCACAATCTCGAGTCGCATCCGTAATTCCACAATAATCTCGAGTCGTATCCGTAATTCCACAATAATCTCGAGTCTTATCCGTAATTCCACAATAATCACGAGTCGAATCCGTAATTGCACAATAATATCGAGTCGAAGCCGTAATTCCACAATAATATCGAGTCGTATCTGTAATTCCACAATAATCTCGAGTCGCATCCGTAATTCCACAATAATCCGAGTCGAATCCGTAATTTCACAATAATCTCGAGTCGTATCCATAATTCCACAATAATCTCGAGTCGCATCCGTAATTCCACAATAATATCGAGTCGTATCTGTTATTCCACAATAATCTCGAGTCGCATCCGTAATTCCACAATAATATCGAGTCGTATCTGTAATTCCACAATAATCTCGAGTCGCATCCGTAATTCCACAATAATCCGAGTCGAATCCGTAATTCCACAATAATCTCGAGTCGTATCCGTAATTCCACAATAATCTCGAGTCGTAGCCGTAATTCCACAATAATCTCGAGTCGTATCCGTAATTCCAAAATAATCTCGATTCGCATCCGTAATTCCACAATAATATCGAGTCGTATCTGTAATTCCACAATAATCTCGAGTCGCATCCGTAATTCCACAATAATCTCGAGTCGTATCTGTAATTCCACAATAATCTCGAGTCGTATCCGTAATTCCACAATATTCACGAGTCGAATCCGTAATTGCACAATAATCACGAGTCGAATCCGTAATTGCACAATAATATCGAGTCGCATCCGTAATTCCACAATAATCTCGAGTCGTATCTGTAATTCCACAATAATCTCGAGTCATATCCGTAATTCCGCAATAATCTCGAGTCGTATCCGTAATTCCACAATAATCACGAGTCGAATCCGTAATTGCACAATAATCACGAGTCGAATGCGTAATTGCACAATAATATCGAGTCGAATCCGTAATTCCACAATAATATCGAGTCGTATCTGTAATGCGACCATAATCGCGAATCGTATCCGTAATTCCACAATAATCTCGAGTCGTATCCGTAATTCCACAATAATCTCGAGTCGTAACCGTAATTCCACCACAATCTCGATCGTATCCGTAATTCCACAATAATCTCGAGTCGTATCCGTAATTCCACAATAATCTCGAGTCGTATCCGTAATTCCCCAATAATCTGGAGTCGTATCCGTAATTCCACAATAATCACGAGTCGAATCCGTTATCCCACAAAAATATCGATTCGTATCCGTAATTCCACAATAACCTCGAGTCGTATCCGTAATTCCACCATAATCTCGAGTCGTATCCGGAATTCCACAATAATCTCGAGTCGTATCCGTAATTCCACAATAATCTCGAGTCGTATCCGGAATTCCACCATAATCTCGAGTCGTATCCGTAATTCCACAATAATCTCGAGTCGTATCCGTAATTCCTCCACAATCTCCAGTCGTATCCGTAATTCCACCATAATCTCGAATCGTATCCGTAATTCCTCCATAATCTCGAGTCGTAACCGTAATTCCACAATAATCTCGAGTCGTATCCGTAATTCCCCAATAATCTCGAGCCGTATCCGTAATTCCACAATAATCTCGAGTCGTTTCCGTAATTCCACAATAATCTCGAGTCGTATCCGTAATTCTTCCACAATCTCCAGTCGTATCCGTAATTCCACCATAATCTCGAATCGTATCCGTAATTCCTCCATAATCTCGAGTCGTATCCGTAATTCCACAATAAGCTCTAGTCGTTTCCGTAATTCCACAATAATCTCGAGTCGTATCCGTAATTCCACAATAATTTCGAGTCGTTTCCGGAATTACACCATAATCTCTAGTCGTATCCGTAATTCCTCCACAATCTCCAGTCGTATCCGTAATTCCACCATAATCTCGAATCGTATCCGTAATTCCACAATAATCTCGAGTCGTATCCGTAATTCCACAATAATCTCGAGTCGTATCCGTAATTCCTCCATAATCTCGAGTCGTATCCGTAATTCCACAATAATCTCGAGTCGTAGCCGTAATTCCACAATAATCTCGAGTCGTATCCGTAATTCCAAAATAATCTCGATTCGCATCCGTAATTCCACAATAATATCGAGTCGTATCTGTAATTCCACAATAATCTCGAGTCGCATCCGTAATTCCACAATAATCTCGAGTCGTATCTGTAATTCCACAATAATCTCGAGTCGTATCCGTAATTCCACAATATTCACGAGTCGAATCCGTAATTGCACAATAATCACGAGTCGAATCCGTAATTGCACAATAATATCGAGTCGCATCCGTAATTCCACAATAATCTCGAGTCGTATCTGTAATTCCACAATAATCTCGAGTCATATCCGTAATTCCGCAATAATCTCGAGTCGTATCCGTAATTCCACAATAATCACGAGTCGAATCCGTAATTGCACAATAATCACGAGTCGAATGCGTAATTGCACAATAATATCGAGTCGAATCCGTAATTCCACAATAATATCGAGTCGTATCTGTAATGCGACCATAATCGCGAATCGTATCCGTAATTCCACAATAATCTCGAGTCGTATCCGTAATTCCACAATAATCTCGAGTCGTAACCGTAATTCCACCACAATCTCGATCGTATCCGTAATTCCACAATAATCTCGAGTCGTATCCGTAATTCCACAATAATCTCGAGTCGTATCCGTAATTCCCCAATAATCTGGAGTCGTATCCGTAATTCCACAATAATCACGAGTCGAATCCGTTATCCCACAAAAATATCGATTCGTATCCGTAATTCCACAATAACCTCGAGTCGTATCCGTAATTCCACCATAATCTCGAGTCGTATCCGGAATTCCACAATAATCTCGAGTCGTATCCGTAATTCCACAATAATCTCGAGTCGTATCCGGAATTCCACCATAATCTCGAGTCGTATCCGTAATTCCACAATAATCTCGAGTCGTATCCGTAATTCCTCCACAATCTCCAGTCGTATCCGTAATTCCACCATAATCTCGAATCGTATCCGTAATTCCTCCATAATCTCGAGTCGTAACCGTAATTCCACAATAATCTCGAGTCGTATCCGTAATTCCCCAATAATCTCGAGCCGTATCCGTAATTCCACAATAATCTCGAGTCGTTTCCGTAATTCCACAATAATCTCGAGTCGTATCCGTAATTCTTCCACAATCTCCAGTCGTATCCGTAATTCCACCATAATCTCGAATCGTATCCGTAATTCCTCCATAATCTCGAGTCGTATCCGTAATTCCACAATAAGCTCTAGTCGTTTCCGTAATTCCACAATAATCTCGAGTCGTATCCGTAATTCCACAATAATTTCGAGTCGTTTCCGGAATTACACCATAATCTCTAGTCGTATCCGTAATTCCTCCACAATCTCCAGTCGTATCCGTAATTCCACCATAATCTCGAATCGTATCCGTAATTCCACAATAATCTCGAGTCGTATCCGTAATTCCACAATAATCTCGAGTCGTATCCGTAATTCCTCCATAATCTCGAGTCGTATCCGTAATTCCACAATAATCTCGAGTCGTATCCGTAATTCCCCGATAATCTCGAGTCGTATCCGTAATTCCACAATAATCTTGAGTCGTATCCGTAATTCCACAATAATCTCGTATCGTATCCGTAATTCCACAATTATCTCGAGTCGTATCCGTAATTCCACAATAATCTCGAGTCGTATCCGTAATTCCCCAATAATCTCGAGTCGTATCCGTAATTCCACAATAATCTCGAGTCGTTTCCGTAATTTCCACAATAATCTCGAGTCGTATCCGTAATTCCACAATAATCACGAGTCGAATCCGTAATTCCACAATAATATCGATTCGTATCCGTAATTCCACAATAATCTCGAGTCGTATCCGTAATTCCACAAAAATCTCGAGTCGTATCCGGAATTCCACAATAATCTCGAGTCGTATCCGTAATTCTACAATAATCTCGAGTCGTATCCGGAATTCCACCATAATCTCGAGTCGTATCCGTAATTCCGCAATAATCTTGAGTCGTATCCGTAATTCCACAATAATCACGAGTCGAATCCGTAATTGCACAATAATCATGAGTCGAATGCGTAATTGCACAATAATATCGAGTCGAATCCGTAATTCCACAATAATATCGAGTCGTATCTGTAATGCCACCATAATCGCGAATCGTATCCGTAATTCCACAATAATCTCGAGTCGTATCCGTAATTCCACAATAATCTAGAGTCGGAACCGTAATTCCACCACAATCTCGATCGTATCCGTAATTCCACAATAATCTCGAGTCGTATCCGTAATTCCACAATAATCTCGAGTCGTATCCGTAATTCCCCAATAATCTGGAGTCGTATCCGTAATTCCACAATAATCACGAGTCGAATCCGTAATCCCACAAAAATATCGATTCGTATCCGTAATTCCACAATAATCTCGAGTCGTATCCGTAATTCCACAATAATCTCGAGTCGTATCCGGAATTCCACAATAATCACGAGTCGTATCCGTAATTCCACAATAATCTCGAGTCGTATCCGTAATTCCACAATAATCTCGAGTCGTATCCGGAATTCCACAATAATCACGAGTCGTATCCGTAATTCCACAATAATCTCGAGTCGTATCCGTAATTCCTCCACAATCTCCAGTCGTATCCGTAATTCCACCATAATCTCGAATCGTATCCGTAATTCCTCCATAATCTCGAGTCGTAACCGTAATTCCACAATAATCACGAATCGTATCCGTAATTCCACAATAATCTCGAGTCGTATCCGTAATTCCACAATAATCTCGAATCGTATCCGTAATTCCTCCATAATCTCGAGTCGTAACCGTAATTCCACAATAATCTCGAGTCGTATCCGTAATTCCCCAATAATCTCGAGCCGTATCCGTAATTCCACAATAATCTCGAGTCGTATCCGTAATTCCACAATAATCTCGAGTCGTATCCGTAATTATTCCACAATCTCCAGTCGTATCCGTAATTCCACCATAATCTCGAATCGTATCCGTAATTCCTCCATAATCTCGAGTCGTATCCGTAATTCCACAATAAGCTCTAGTCGTATCCGTAATTCCACAATAATCTCGAGTCGAATCCGTAATTCCACAATAATCTCGAGTCGTTTCCGGAATTACACCATAATCTCGAGTCGTATCCGTAATTCCTCCACAATCTCCAGTCGTATCCGTAATTCCACCATAATCTCGAATCGTATCCGTAATTCCACAATAATCTCGAGTCGTATCCGTAATTCCACAATAATCTCGAGTCGTATCCGTAATTCCTCCATAATCTCGAGTCGTATCCGTAATTCCACAATAATCTCGAGTCGTATCCGTAATTCCCCGATAATCTCGAGTCGTATCCGTAATTCCACAATAATCTCGAATCGTATCCGTAATTCCTCCATAATCTCGAGTCGTAACCGTAATTCCACAATAATCTCGAGTCGTATCCGTAATTCCCCAATAATCTCGAGCCGTATCCGTAATTCCACAATAATCTCGAGTCGTATCCGTAATTCCACAATAATCTCGAGTCGTATCCGTAATTCTTCCACAATCTCCAGTCGTATCCGTAATTCCACCATAATCTCGAATCGTATCCGTAATTCCTCCATAATCTCGAGTCGTATCCGTAATTCCACAATAAGCTCTAGTCGTATCCGTAATTCCACAATAATCTCAAGTCGTATCCGTAATTCCACAATAATCTCGAGTCGTTTCCGGAATTACACCATAATCTCGAGTCGTATCCGTAATTCCTCCACAATCTCCAGTCGTATCCGTAATTCCACCATAATCTCGAATCGTATCCGTAATTCCACAATAATCTCGAGTCGTATCCGTAATTCCACAATAATCTCGAGTCGTATCCGTAATTCCTCCATAATCTCGAGTCGTAACCGTAATTCCACAATAATCTCGAGTCGTATCCGTAATTCCACAATAATCTCGAATCGTATCCGTAATTCCTCCATAATCTCGAGTCGTAACCGTAATTCCACAATAATCTCGAGTCGTATCCGTAATTCCCCAATAATCTCGAGCCGTATCCGTAATTCCACAATAATCTCGAGTCGTATCCGTAATTCCACAATAATCTCGAGTCGTATCCGTAATTCTTCCACAATCTCCAGTCGTATCCGTAATTCCACCATAATCTCGAATCGTATCCGTAATTCCTCCATAATCTCGAGTCGTATCCGTAATTCCACAATAAGCTCTAGTCGTATCCGTAATTCCACAATAATCTCGAGTCGTATCCGTAATTCCACAATAATCTCGAGTCGTTTCCGGAATTACACCATAATCTCGAGTCGTATCCGTAATTCCTCCACAATCTCCAGTCGTATCCGTAATTCCACCATAATCTCGAATCGTATCCGTAATTCCACAATAATCTCGAGTCGTATCCGTAATTCCACAATAATCTCGAGTCGTATCCGTAATTCCTCCATAATATCGAGTCGTATCCGTAATTCCACAATAATCTCGAGTCGTATCCGTAATTCCCCGATAATCTCGAGTCGTATCCGTAATTCCACAATAATCTCGAATCGTATCCGTAATTCCTCCATAATCTCGAGTCGTAACCGTAATTCCACAATAATCTCGAGTCGTATCCGTAATTCCCCAATAATCTCGAGCCGTATCCGTAATTCCACAATAATCGCGAGTCGTATCCGTAATTCCACAATAATCTCGAGTCGTATCCGTAATTCTTCCACAATCTCCAGTCGTATCCGTAATTCCACCATAATCTCGAATCGTATCCGTAATTCCTCCATAATCTCGAGTCGTATCCGTAATTCCACAATAAGCTCTAGTCGTATCCGTAATTCCACAATAATCTCGAGTCGTATCCGTAATTCCACAATAATCTCGAGTCGTTTCCGGAATTACACCATAATCTCGAGTCGTATCCGTAATTCCTCCACAATCTCCAGTCGTATCCGTAATTCCACCATAATCTCGAATCGTATCCGTAATTCCACAATAATCTCGAGTCGTATCCGTAATTCCTCGATAATCTCGAGTCGTATCCGTAATTCCACAATAATCTTGAGTCGTATCCGTAATTCCACAATAATCTCGTATCGTATCCGTAATTCCACAATTATCTCGAGTCGTATCCGTAATTCCACAATAATCTCGAGTCGTATCCGTAATTCCCCAATAATCTCGAGTCGTATCCGTAATTCCACAATAATCTCGAGTCGTTTCCATAATTCCACAATAATCTCGAGTCGTATCCGTAATTCCACAATAATCACGAGTCGAATCCGTAATTCCACAATAATATCGATTCGTATCCGTAATTCCACAATAATCTCGAGTCGTATCCGTAATTCCACAAAAATCTCGAGTCGTATCCGGAATTCCACAATAATCTCGAGTCGTATCCGTAATTCTACAATAATCTCGAGTCGTATCCGGAATTCCACCATAATCTCGAGTCGTATCCGTAATTCCGCAATAATCTCGAGTCGTATCCGTTATTCCACAATAATCACGAGTCGAATCCGTAATTGCACAATAATCACGAGTCGAATGCGTAATTGCACAATAATATCGAGTCGAATCCGTAATTCCACAATAATATCGAGTCGTATCTGTAATGCCACCATAATCGCGAATCGTATCCGTAATTCCACAATAATCTCGAGTCGTATCCGTAATTCCACAATAATCTCGAGTCGGAACCGTAATTCCACCACAATCTCGATCGTATCCGTAATTCCACAATAATCTCGAGTCGTATCCGTAATTCCACAATAATCTCGAGTCGTATCCGTAATTCCCCAATAATCTGGAGTCGTATCCGTAATTCCACAATAATCACGAGTCGAATCCGTAATCCCACAAAAATATCGATTCGTATCCGTAATTCCACAATAATCTCGAGTCGTATCCGTAATTCCACAATAATCTCGAGTCGTATCCGAAATTCCACAATAATCTCGAGTCGTATCCGTAATTCCACAATAATCTCGAGTCGTATCCGGAATTCCACCATAATCTCGAGTCGTATCCGTAATTCCACAATAATCTCGAGTCGTATCCGTAATTCCTCCCCAATCTCCAGTCGTATCCGTAATTCCACCATAATCTCGAATCGTATCCGTAATTCCTCCATAATCTCGAGTCGTATCCGTAATTCCACAATAATCTTGAGTCGTATCCGTAATTCCACAATAATCTCGTATCGTATCCGTAATTCCACAATTATCTCGAGTCGTATCCGTAATTCCACAATAATCTCGAGTCGTATCCGTAATTCCCCAATAATCTCGAGTCGTATCCGTAATTCCACAATAATCTCGAGTCGTTTCCATAATTCCACAATAATCTCGAGTCGTATCCGTAATTCCACAATAATCACGAGTCGTATCCGTAATTCCACAATAATCTCGAGTCGTATCCGAAATTCCACAATAATCTCGAGTCGTATCCGTAATTCCACAATAATCTCGAGTCGTATCCGTAATTCCACAATAATCTCGAGTCGTATCCGAAATTCCACAATAATCTCCAGTCGTATCCGTAATTCCACCATAATCTCGAATCGTATCCGTAATTCCTCCATAATCTCGAGTCGTATCCGTAATTCCACAATAAGCTCTAGTCGTTTCCGTAATTCCACAATAATCTCGAGTCGTATCCGTAATTCCACAATAATTTCGAGTCGTTTCCGGAATTACACCATAATCTCGAGTCGTATCCGTAATTCCTCCACAATCTCCAGTCGTATCCGTAATTCCACCATAATCTCGAATCGTATCCGTAATTCCACAATAATCTCGAGTCGTATCCGTAATTCCACAATAATCTCGAGTCGTATCCGTAATTCCTCCATAATCTCGAGTCGTATCCGTAATTCCACAATAATCTCGAGTCGTATCCGTAATTCCCCGATAATCTCGAGTCGTATCCGTAATTCCACAATAATCTTGAGTCGTATCCGTAATTCCACAATAATCTCGTATCGTATCCGTAATTCCACAATTATCTCGAGTCGTATCCGTAATTCCACAATAATCTCGAGTCGTATCCGTAATTCCCCAATAATCTCGAGTCGTATCCGTAATTCCACAATAATCTCGAGTCGTTTCCGTAATTTCCACAATAATCTCGAGTCGTATCCGTAATTCCACAATAATCACGAGTCGAATCCGTAATTCCACAATAATATCGATTCGTATCCGTAATTCCACAATAATCTCGAGTCGTATCCGTAATTCCACAAAAATCTCGAGTCGTATCCGGAATTCCACCATAATCTCTAGTCATATCCGTAATTCCACAATAATCTCGAGTCGTATCCGTAATTCCTCCACAATCTCGAGTCGCATCCGTAATTCCACAATAATCTCGAGTCGTATCCGTAATTCCACAATAATCTCGAGTCTTATCCGTTATTCCACAATAATCACGAGTCGAATCCGTAATTGCACAATAATATCGAGTCGAAGCCGTAATTCCACAATAATATCGAGTCGTATCTGTAATTCCACAATAATCTCGAGTCGCATCCGTAATTCCACAATAATCCGAGTCGAATCCGTAATTTCACAATAATCTCGAGTCGTATCCATAATTCCACAATAATCTCGAGTCGCATCCGTAATTCCACAATAATATCGAGTCGTATCTGTAATTCCACAATAATCTCCAGTCGCATCCGTAATTCCACAATAATATCGAGTCGTATCTGTAATTCCACAATAATCTCGAGTCGCATCCGTAATTCCACAATAATCCGAGTCGAATCCGTAATTCCACAATAATCTCGAGTCGTATCCGTAATTCCACAATAATCTCGAGTCGTAGCCGTAATTCCACAATAATCTCGAGTCGTATCCGTAATTCCACAATAATCTCGATTCGCATCCGTAATTCCACAATAATATCGAGTCGTATCTGTAATTCCACAATAATCTCGAGTCGCATCCGTAATTCCACAATAATCTCGAGTCGTATCTGTAATTCCACAATAATCTCGAGTCGTATCCGTAATTCCACAATATTCACGAGTCGAATCCGTAATTGCACAATAATCACGAGTTGAATCCGTAATTGCACAATAATATCGAGTCGCATCCGTAATTCCACAATAATCTCGAGTCGTATCTGTAATTCCACAATAATCTCGAGTCATATCCGTAATTCCGCAATAATCTCGAGTCGTATCCGTAATTCCACAATAATCACGAGTCGAATCCGTAATTGCACAATAATCACGAGTCGAATGCGTAATTGCACAATAATATCGAGTCCAATCCGTAATTCCACAATAATATCGAGTCGTATCTGTAATGCGACCATAATCGCGAATCGTATCCGTAATTCCACAATAATCTCGAGTCGTATCCGTAATTCCACAATAATCTCGAGTCGTAACCGTAATTCCACCACAATCTCGATCGTATCCGTAATTCCACAATAATCTCGAGTCGTATCCGTAATTCCATAATAATCTCGAGTCGTATCCGTAATTCCCCAATAATCTGGAGTCGTATCCGTAATTCCACAATAATCACGAGTCGAATCCGTAATCCCACAAAAATATCGATTCGTATCCGTAATTCCACAATAACCTCGAGTCGTATCCGTAATTCCACCATAATCTCGAGTCGTATCCGGAATTCCACAATAATCTCGAGTCGTATCCGTAATTCCACAATAATCTCGAGTCGTATCCGGAATTCCACCATAATCTCGAGTCGTATCCGTAATTCCACAATAATCTCGAGTCGTATCCGTAATTCCTCCACAATCTCCAGTCGTATCCGTAATTCCACCATAATCTCGAATCGTATCCGTAATTCCTCCATAATCTCGAGTCGTAACCGTAATTCCACAATAATCTCGAGTCGTATCCGTAATTCCCCAATAATCTCGAGCCGTATCCGTAATTCCACAATAATCTCGAGTCGTTTCCGTAATTCCACAATAATCTCGAGTCGTATCCGTAATTCTTCCACAATCTCCAGTCGTATCCGTAATTCCACCATAATCTCGAATCGTATCCGTAATTCCTCCATAATCTCGAGTCGTATCCGTAATTCCACAATAAGCTCTAGTCGTTTCCGTAATTCCACAATAATCTCGAGTCGTATCCGTAATTCCACAATAATTTCGAGTCGTTTCCGGAATTACACCATAATCTCGAGTCGTATCCGTAATTCCTCCACAATCTCCAGTCGTATCCGTAATTCCACCATAATCTCGAATCGTATCCGTAATTCCACAATAATCTCGAGTCGTATCCGTAATTCCACAATAATCTCGAGTCGTATCCGTAATTCCTCCATAATCTCGAGTCGTATCCGTAATTCCACAATAATCTCGAGTCGTATCCGTAATTCCCCGATAATCTCGAGTCGTATCCGTAATTCCACAATAATCTTGAGTCGTATCCGTAATTCCACAATAATCTCGTATCGTATCCGTAATTCCACAATTATCTCGAGTCGTATCCGTAATTCCACAATAATCTCGAGTCGTATCCGTAATTCCCCAATAATCTCGAGTCGTATCCGTAATTCCACAATAATCTCGAGTCGTTTCCGTAATTTCCACAATAATCTCGGGTCGTATCCGTAATTCCACAATAATCACGAGTCGAATCCGTAATTCCACAATAATATCGATTCGTATCCGTAATTCCACAATAATCTCGAGTCGTATCCGTAATTCCACAAAAATCTCGAGTCGTATCCGGAATTCCACAATAATCTCGAGTCGTATCCGTAATTCTACAATAATCTCGAGTCGTATCCGGAATTCCACCATAATCTCGAGTCGTATCCGTAATTCCGCAATAATCTTGAGTCGTATCCGTAATTCCACAATAATCACGAGTCGAATCCGTAATTGCACAATAATCACGAGTCGAATGCGTAATTGCACAATAATATCGAGTCGAATCCGTAATTCCACAATAATATCGAGTCGTATCTGTAATGCCACCATAATCGCGAATCGTATCCGTAATTCCACAATAATCTCGAGTCGTATCCGTAATTCCACAATAATCTCGAGTCGGAACCGTAATTCCACCACAATCTCGATCGTATCCGTAATTCCACAATAATCTCGAGTCGTATCCGTAATTCCACAATAATCTCGAGTCGTATCCGTAATTCCCCAATAATCTGGAGTCGTATCCGTAATTCCACAATAATCACGAGTCGAATCCGTAATCCCACAAAAATATCGATTCGTATCCGTAATTCCACAAAAATCTCGAGTCGTATCCGTAATTCCACAATAATCTCGAGTCGTATCCGGAATTCCACAATAATCACGAGTCGTATCCGTAATTCCACAATAATCTCTAGTCGTATCCGGAATTCCACCATAATCTCGAGTCGTATCCGTAATTCCACAATAATCTCGAGTCGTATCCGTAATTCCTCCACAATCTCCAGTCGTATCCGTAATTCCACCATAATCTCGAATCGTATCCGTAATTCCTCCATAATCTCGAGTCGTAACCGTAATTCCACAATAATCACGAATCGTATCCGTAATTCCACAATAATCTCGAGTCGTATCCGTAATTCCACAATAATCTCGAATCGTATCCGTAATTCCTCCATAATCTCGAGTCGTAACCGTAATTCCACAATAATCTCGAGTCGTATCCGTAATTCCCCAATAATCTCGAGCCGTATCCGTAATTCCACAATAATCTCGAGTCGTATCCGTAATTCCACAATAATCTCGAGTCGTATCCGTAATTCTTCCACAATCTCCAGTCGTATCCGTAATACCACCATAATCTCGAATCGTATCCGTAATTCCTCCATAATCTCGAGTCGTATCCGTAATTCCACAATAAGCTCTAGTCGTATCCGTAATTCCACAATAATCTCGAGTCGTATCCGTAATTCCACAATAATCTCGAGTCGTTTCCGGAATTACACCATAATCTCGAGTCGTATCCGTAATTCCTCCACAATCTCCAGTCGTATCCGTAATTCCACCATAATCTCGAATCGTATCCGTAATTCCACAATAATCACGAGTCGAATCCGTAATCCCACAAAAATATCGATTCGTATCCGTAATTCCACAATAACCTCGAGTCGTATCCGTAATTCCACAATAATCTCGAGTCGTATCCGTAATTCCCCGATAATCTCGAGTCGTATCCGTAATTCCACAATAATCTTGAGTCGTATCCGTAATTCCACAATAATCTCGTATCGTATCCGTAATTCCACAATTATCTCGAGTCGTATCCGTAATTCCACAATAATCTCGAGTCGTATCCGTGATTCCTCCATAATCTCGAGTCGTATCCGTAATTCCACAATAATCTCGAGTCGTATCCGTAATTCCCCGATAATCTCGAGTCGTATCCGTAATTCCACAATAATCTTGAGTCGTATCCGTAATTCCACAATAATCTCGTATCGTATCCGTAATTCCACAATTATCTCGAGTCGTATCCGTAATTCCACAATAATCTCGAGTCGTATCCGTAATTCCCCAATAATCTCGAGCCGTATCCGTAATTCCACAATAATCTCGAGTCGTATCCGTAATTCCCCAATAATCTCGAGTCGTATCCGTAATTCCACAATAATCTCGAGTCGTTTCCGTAATTTCCACAATAATCTCGAGTCGTATCCGTAATTCCACAATAATCACGAGTCGAATCCGTAATTCCACAATAATATCGATTCGTATCCGTAATTCCACAATAATCTCGAGTCGTATCCGTAATTCCACAAAAATCTCGAGTCGTATCCGGAATTCCACAATAATCTCGAGTCGTATCCGTAATTCTACAATAATCTCGAGTCGTATCCGGAATTCCACCATAATCTCGAGTCGTATCCGTAATTCCGCAATAATCTTGAGTCGTATCCGTAATTCCACAATAATCACGAGTCGAATCCGTAATTGCACAATAATCACGAGTCGAATGCGTAATTGCACAATAATATCGAGTCGAATCCGTAATTCCACAATAATATCGAGTCGTATCTGTAATGCCACCATAATCGCGAATCGTATCCGTAATTCCACAATAATCTCGAGTCGTATCCGTAATTCCACAATAATCTCGAGTCGGAACCGTAATTCCACCACAATCTCGATCGTATCCGTAATTCCACAATAATCTCGAGTCGTATCCGTAATTCCACAATAATCTCGAGTCGTATCCGTAATTCCCCAATAATCTGGAGTCGTATCCGTAATTCCACAATAATCACGAGTCGAATCCGTAATCCCACAAAAATATCGATTCGTATCCGTAATTCCACAATAATCTCGAGTCGTATCCGTAATTCCACAATAATCTCGAGTCGTATCCGGAATTCCACAATAATCACGAGTCGTATCCGTAATTCCACAATAATCTCGAGTCGTATCCGGAATTCCACCATAATCTCGAGTCGTATCCGTAATTCCACAATAATCTCGAGTCGTATCCGTAATTCCTCCACAATCTCCAGTCGTATCCGTAATTCCACCATAATCTCGAATCGTATCCGTAATTCCTCCATAATCTCGAGTCGTAACCGTAATTCCACAATAATCACGAATCGTATCCGTAATTCCACAATAATCTCGAGTCGTATCCGTAATTCCACAATAATCTCGAATCGTATCCGTAATTCCTCCATAATCTCGAGTCGTAACCGTAATTCCACAATAATCTCGAGTCGTATCCGTAATTCCCCAATAATCTCGAGCCGTATCCGTAATTCCACAATAATCTCGAGTCGTATCCGTAATTCCACAATTATCTCGAGTCGTATCCGTAATTCTTCCACAATCTCCAGTCGTATCCGTAATTCCACCATAATCTCGAATCGTATCCGTAATTCCTCCATAATCTCGAGTCGTATCCGTAATTCCACAATAAGCTCTAGTCGTATCCGTAATTCCACAATAATCTCGAGTCGTATCCGTAATTCCACAATAATCTCGAGTCGTTTCCGGAATTACACCATAATCTCGAGTCGTATCCGTAATTCCTCCACAATCTCCAGTCGTATCCGTAATTCCACCATAATCTCGAATCGTATCCGTAATTCCACAATAATCTCGAGTCGTATCCGTAATTCCACAATAATCTCGAATCGTATCCGTAATTCCTCCATAATCTCGAGTCGTAACCGTAATTCCACAATAATCTCGAGTCGTATCCGTAATTCCCCAATAATCTCGAGCCGTATCCGTAATTCCACAATAATCTCGAGTCGTATCCGTAATTCCACAATAATCTCGAGTCGTATCCGTAATTCTTCCACAATCTCCAGTCGTATCCGTAATTCCACCATAATCTCGAATCGTATCCGTAATTCCTCCATAATCTCGAGTCGTATCCGTAATTCCACAATAAGCTCTAGTCGTATCCGTAATTCCACAATAATCTCGAGTCGTATCCGTAATTCCACAATAATCTCGAGTCGTTTCCGGAATTACACCATAATCTCGAGTCGTATCCGTAATTCCTCCACAATCTCCAGTCGTATCCGTAATTCCACCATAATCTCGAATCGTATCCGTAATTCCACAATAATCTCGAGTCGTATCCGTAATTCCACAATAATCTCGAGTCGTATCCGTAATTCCTCCATAATCTCGAGTCGTAACCGTAATTCCACAATAATCTCGAGTCGTATCCGTAATTCCACAATAATCTCGAATCGTTTCCGTAATTCCTCCATAATCTCGAGTCGTAACCGTAATTCCACAATAATCTCGAGTCGTATCCGTAATTCCCCAATAATCTCGAGCCGTATCCGTAATTCCACAATAATCTCGAGTCGTATCCGTAATTCCACAATAATCTCGAGTCGTATCCGTAATTCTTCCACAATCTCCAGTCGTATCCGTAATTCCACCATAATCTCGAATCGTATCCGTAATTCCTCCATAATCTCGAGTCGTATCCGTAATTCCACAATAAGCTCTAGTCGTATCCGTAATTCCACAATAATCTCGAGTCGTATCCGTAATTCCACAATAATCTCGAGTCGTTTCCGGAATTACACCATAATCTCGAGTCGTATCCGTAATTCCTCCACAATCTCCAGTCGTATCCGTAATTCCACCATAATCTCGAATCGTATCCGTAATTCCACAATAATCTCGAGTCGTATCCGTAATTCCACAATAATCTCGAGTCGTATCCGTAATTCCTCCATAATCTCGAGTCGTAACCGTAATTCCACAATAATCTCGAGTCGTATCCGTAATTCCACAATAATCTCGAATCGTATCCGTAATTCCTCCATAATCTCGAGTCGTAACCGTAATTCCACAATAATCTCGAGTCGTATCCGTAATTCCCCAATAATCTCGAGCCGTATCCGTAATTCCACAATAATCTCGAGTCGTATCCGTAATTCCACAATAATCTCGAGTCGTATCCGTAATTCTTCCACAATCTCCAGTCGTATCCGTAATTCCACCATAATCTCGAATCGTATCCGTAATTCCTCCATAATCTCGAGTCGTATCCGTAATTCCACAATCAGCTCTAGTCGTATCCGTAATTCCACAATAATCTCGAGTCGTATCCGTAATTCCACAATAATCTCGAGTCGTTTCCGGAATTACACCATAATCTCGAGTCGTATCCGTAATTCCTCCACAATCTCCAGTCGTATCCGTAATTCCACCATAATCTCGAATCGTATCCGTAATTCCACAATAATCTCGAGTCGTATCCGTAATTCCACAATAATCTCGAATCGTATCCGTAATTCCTCCATAATCTCGAGTCGTAACCGTAATTCCACAATAATCTCGAGTCGTATCCGTAATTCCCCAATAATCTCGAGCCGTATCCGTAATTCCACAATAATCTCGAGTCGTATCCGTAATTCCACAATAATCTCGAGTCGTATCCGTAATTCTTCCACAATCTCCAGTCGTATCCGTAATTCCACCATAATCTCGAATCGTATCCGTAATTCCTCCATAATCTCGAGTCGTATCCGTAATTCCACAATAAGCTCTAGTCGTATCCGTAATTCCACAATAATCTCGAGTCGTATCCGTAATTCCACAATAATCTCGAGTCGTTTCCGGAATTACACCATAATCTCGAGTCGTATCCGTAATTCCTCCACAATCTCCAGTCGTATCCGTAATTCCACCATAATCTCGAATCGTATCCGTAATTCCACAATAATCTCGAGTCGTATCCGTAATTCCACAATAATCTCGAGTCGTATCCGTAATTCCTCCATAATCTCGAGTCGTAACCGTAATTCCACAATAATCTCGAGTCGTATCCGTAATTCCACAATAATCTCGAATCGTTTCCGTAATTCCTCCATAATCTCGAGTCGTAACCGTAATTCCACAATAATCTCGAGTCGTATCCGTAATTCCCCAATAATCTCGAGCCGTATCCGTAATTCCACAATAATCTCGAGTCGTATCCGTAATTCCACAATAATCTCGAGTCGTATCCGTAATTCTTCCACAATCTCCAGTCGTATCCGTAATTCCACCATAATCTCGAATCGTATCCGTAATTCCTCCATAATCTCGAGTCGTATCCGTAATTCCACAATAAGCTCTAGTCGTATCCGTAATTCCACAATAATCTCGAGTCGTATCCGTAATTCCACAATAATCTCGAGTCGTTTCCGGAATTACACCATAATCTCGAGTCGTATCCGTAATTCCTCCACAATCTCCAGTCGTATCCGTAATTCCACCATAATCTCGAATCGTATCCGTAATTCCACAATAATCTCGAGTCGTATCCGTAATTCCACAATAATCTCGAGTCGTATCCGTAATTCCTCCATAATCTCGAGTCGTAACCGTAATTCCACAATAATCTCGAGTCGTATCCGTAATTCCACAATAATCTCGAATCGTATCCGTAATTCCTCCATAATCTCGAGTCGTAACCGTAATTCCACAATAATCTCGAGTCGTATCCGTAATTCCCCAATAATCTCGAGCCGTATCCGTAATTCCACAATAATCTCGAGTCGTATCCGTAATTCCACAATAATCTCGAGTCGTATCCGTAATTCTTCCACAATCTCCAGTCGTATCCGTAATTCCACCATAATCTCGAATCGTATCCGTAATTCCTCCATAATCTCGAGTCGTATCCGTAATTCCACAATCAGCTCTAGTCGTATCCGTAATTCCACAATAATCTCGAGTCGTATCCGTAATTCCACAATAATCTCGAGTCGTTTCCGGAATTACACCATAATCTCGAGTCGTATCCGTAATTCCTCCACAATCTCCAGTCGTATCCGTAATTCCACCATAATCTCGAATCGTATCCGTAATTCCACAATAATCTCGAGTCGTATCCGTAATTCCACAATAATCTCGAGTCGTATCCGTAATTCCTCCATAATCTCGAGTCGTATCCGTAATTCCACAATAATCTCGAGTCGTATCCGTAATTCCCCGATAATCTCGAGTCGTATCCGTAATTCCACAATAATCTCGAATCGTATCCGTAATTCCTCCATAATCTCGAGTCGTAACCGTAATTCCACAATAATCTCGAGTCGTATCCGTAATTCCCCAATAATCTCGAGCCGTATCCGTAATTCCACAATAATCTCGAGTCGTATCCGTAATTCCACCATAATCTCGAATAGTATCCGTAATTCCTCCATAATCTCGAGTCGTATCCGTAATTCCACAATAAGCTCTAGTCGTATCCGTAATTCCACAATAATCTCGAGTCGTATCCGTAATTCCACAATAATATCGAGTCGTTTCCGGAATTACACCATAATCTCGAGTCGTATCCGTAATTCCACAATAATCTCGAGTCGTATCCGTAATTCCTCCACAATCTCCAGTCGTATCCGTAATTCCACCATAATATCGAATCGTATCCGTAATTCCACAATAATCTCGAGTCGTAACCGTAATTCCACCACAATCTCGATCGTATCCGTAATTCCACAATAATCTCGAGTCGTATCCGTAATTCCACAATAATCTCGAGTCGTATCCGTAATTCCCCAATAATCTGGAGTCGTATCCGTAATTGCACAATAATCACGAGTCGAATCCGTAATCCCACAAAAATATCGATTCGTATCCGTAATTCCACAATAATCTCGAGTCGTATCCGTAATTCCACAATAATCTCGAGTCGTATCCGGAATTCCACAATAATCTCGAGTCGTATCCGTAATTCCACAATAATCTCGAGTCGTATCCGGAATTCCACCATAATCTCGAGTCGTATCCGTAATTCCACAATAATCTCGAGTCGTATCCGTAATTCCTCCACAATCTCCAGTCGTATCCGTAATTCCACCATAATCTCGAATCGTATCCGTAATTCCTCCATAATCTCGAGTCGTAACCGTAATTCCTCCATAATCTCGAGTCGTAACCGTAATTCCACAATAATCTCGAGTCGTATCCGTAATTCCACAATAATCACGAGTCGAATCCGTAATCCCACAAAAATATCGATTCGTATCCGTTATTCCACAATAATCTCGAGTCGTATCCGTAATTCCACAATAATCTCGAGTCGTATCCGGAATTCCACAATAATCTCGAGTCGTATCCGTAATTCCACAATAATCTCGAGCCGTATCCGGAATTCCACCATAATCTCGAGTCGTATCCGTAATTCCACAATAATCTCGAGTCGTATCCGTAATTCCTCCACAATCTCCAGTCGTATCCGTAATTCCACCATAATCTCGAATCGTATCCGTAATTCCTCCATAATCTCGAGTCTTAACCGTAATTCCACAATAATCTCGAGTCGTATCCGTAATTCCCCAATAATCTCGAGCCGTATCCGTAATTCCACAATAATCTCGAGTCGTATCCGTAATTCCACAATAATCTCGAGTCGTATCCGTAATTCCTCCACAATCTCCAGTCGTATCCGTAATTCCACCATAATCTCGAATAGTATCCGTAATTCCTCCATAATCTCGAGTCGTATCCGTAATTCCACAATAAGCTCTAGTCGTATCCGTAATTCCACAATAATCTCGAGTCGTATCCGTAATTCCACAATAATATCGAGTCGTTTCCGGAATTACACCATAATCTCGAGTCGTATCCGTAATTCCACAATAATCTCGAGTCGTATCCGTAATTCCTCCACAATCTCCAGTCGTATCCGTAATTCCACCATAATCTCGAATCGTATCCGTAATTCCACAATAATCTCGAGTCGTAACCGTAATTCCACCACAATCTCGATCGTATCCGTAATTCCACAATAATCTCGAGTCGTATCCGTAATTCCACAATAATCTAGAGTCGTATCCGTAATTCCCCAATAATCTGGAGTCGTATCCGTAATTGCACAATAATCACGAGTCGAATCCGTACTCCCACAAAAATATCGATTCGTATCCGTAATTCCACAATAATCTCGAGTCGTATCCGTAATTCCACAATAATCTCGAGTCGTATCCGGAATTCCACAATAATCTCGAGTCGTATCCGTAATTCCACAATAATCTCGAGTCGTATCCGGAATTCCACCATAATCTCGAGTCGTATCCGTAATTCCACAATAATCTCGAGTCGTATCCGTAATTCCTCCACAATCTCCAGTCGTATCCGTAATTCCACCATAATCTCGAATCGTATCCGTAATTCCTCCATAATCTCGAGTCGTAACCGTAATTCCACAATAATCTCGAGTCGTATCCGTAATTCCCCAATAATCTCGAGCCGTATCCGTAATTCCACAATAATCTCGAGTCGTATCCGTAATTCCACAATAATCTCGAGTCGTATCCGTAATTCTTCCACAATCTCCAGTCGTATCCGTAATTCCACCATAATCTCGAATCGTATCCGTAATTCCTCCATAATCTCGAGTCGTATCCGTAATTCAACAATAAGCTCTAGTCGTATCCGTAATTCAACAATAATCTCGAGTCGTATCCGTAATTCCACAATAATCTCGAGTCGTTTCCGGAATTACACCATAATCTCGAGTCGTATCCGTAATTCCTCCACAATCTCCAGTCGTATCCGTAATTCCACCATAATCTCGAATCGTATCCGTAATTCCACAATAATCTCGAGTCGTATCGGTAATTCCACAATAATCTCGAGTCGTATCCGTAATTCCTCCATAATCTCGAGTCGTATCCGTAATTCCACAATAATCTCGAGTCGTATCCGTAATTCCCCGATAATCTCGAGTCGTATCCGTAATTCCACAATAATCTTGAGTCGTATCCATAATTCCACAATAATCTCGTATCGTATCCGTAATTCCACAATTATCTCGAGTCGTATCCGTAATTCCACAATAATCTCGAGTTGTATCCGTAATTCCCCAATAATCTCGAGTCGTATCCGTAATTCCACAATAATCTCGAGTCGTTTCCGTAATTCCACAATAATCTCGAGTCGTATCCGTAATTCCACAATAATCACGAGTCGAATCCGTAATTCAACAATAATATCGATTCGTATCCGTAATTCCACAATAATCTCGAGTCGTATCCGTAATTCCACAAAAATCTCGAGTCGTATCCGGAATTCCACAATAATCTCGAGTCGTATCCGTAATTCTACAATAATCTCGAGTCGTATCCGGAATTCCACCATAATCTCGAGTCGTATCCGTAATTCCGCAATAATCTCGAGTCGTATCCGTAATTCCACAATAATCACGAGTCGAATCCGGAATTCCACCATAATCTCGAGTCGTATCCGTAATTCCACAATAATCTCGAGTCGTATCCGTAATTCCTCCACAATCTCCAGTCGTATCCGTAATTCCACCATAATCTCGAATCGTATCCGTAATTCCTCCATAATCTCGAGTCGTAACCGTAATTCCACAATAATCTCGAGTCGTATCCGTAATTCCCCAATAATCTCGAGCCGTATCCGTAATTCCACAATAATCTCGAGTCATATCCGTAATTCCACAATAATCTCGAGTCATATCCGTAATTCCGCAATAATCTCGAGTCGTATCCGTAATTCCACAATAATCACGAGTCGAATCCGTAATTGCACAATAATCACGAGTCGAATGCGTAATTGCACAATAATATCGAGTCGAATCCGTAAATCCACAATAATATCGAGTCGTATCTGTAATGCCACCATAATCGCGAATCGTATCCGTAATTCCACAATAATCTCGAGTCGTATCCGTAATTCCACAATAATCTCGAGTCGGAACCGTAATTCCACCACAATCTCGATCGTATCCGTAATTCCACAATAATCTCGAGTCGTATCCGTAATTCCACAATAATCTCGAGTCGTATCCGTAATTCCCCAATAATCTGGAGTCGTATCCGTAATTCCACAATAATCACGAGTCGAATCCGTAATCCCACAAAAATATCGATTCGTATCCGTAATTCCACAATAATCTCGAGTCGTATCCGTAATTCCACAATAATCTCGAGTCGTATCCGGAATTCCACAATAATCTCGAGTCGTATCCGTAATTCCACAATAATCTCGAGTCGTATCCGGAATTCCACAATAATCTCGAGTCGTATCCGTAATTCCTCCACAATCTCCAGTCGTATCCGTAATTCCACCATAATCTCGAATCGTATCCGTAATTCCTCCATAATCTCGAGTCGTAACCGTAATTCCACAATAATCTCGAGTCGTATCCGTAATTCCCCAATAATCTCGAGCCGTATCCGTAATTCCACAATAATCTCGAGTCATATCCGTAATTCCACAATAATCTCGAGTCGTATCCGTAATTCCTCCACAATCTCCAGTCGTATCCGTAATTCCACCATAATCTCGAATCGTATCCGTAATTCCTCCATAATCTCGAGTCGTATCCGTAATTCCACAATAAGCTCTAGTCGTATCCGTAATTCCACAAAAATCTCGAGTCGTTTCCGGAATTACACCATAATCTCGAGTCGTATCCGTAATTCCACAATAATCTCGAGTCGTATCCGTAATTCTTCCACAATCTCCAGTCGTATCCGGTATTCCACCATAATCACGAATCGTATCCGTAATTCCACAATAATCTCGAGTCGTATCCGTAATTCCACAATAATCTCGAGTCGTATCCGTAATTCTACAATAATCTCTAGTCGTATCCGGAATTCCACCATAATCTCGAGTCGTTTCCGGAATTACACCATAATCTCGAGTCGTATCCGTAATTCCACAATAATCTCGAGTCGTATCCGGAATTCCACAATAATCTCGAGTCGTATCCGTAATTCCACAATAATCTCGAGTCGTATCCGGAATTTCACCATAATCTCGAGTCGTATCCGTAATTCCACAATAATCTCGAGTCGTATCCGTAATTCCTCCACAATCTCCAGTCGTATCCGTAATTCCACCATAATCTCGAATCGTATCCGTAATTCCTCCATAATCTCGAGTCGTAACCGTAATTCCACAATAATCTCGAGCCGTATCCGTAATTCCCCAATAATCTCGAGCCGTATCCGTAATTCCACAATAATTTCGAGTCATATCCGTAATTCCACAATAATCTCGAGTCGTATCCGTAATTCCTCCACAATCTCCAGTCGTATCCGTAATTCCACCATAATCTCGAATCGTATCCGTAATTCCTCCATAATCTCGAGTCGTATCCGTAATTCCACAATAAGCTCTAGTCGTATCCGTAATTCCACAATAATCTCGAGTCGTTTCCGGAATTACACCATAATCTCGAGTCGTATCCGTAATTCCACAATAATCTCGAGTCGTATCCGTAATTCCTCCACAATCTCCAGTCGTATCCGTTATTCCACCATAATCACGAATCGTATCCGTAATTCCACAATAATCTCGAGTCGTATCCGTAATTCCACAATAATCTCGAGTCGTATCCGTAATTCTACAATAATCTCGAGTCGTATCCGGAATTCCACCATAATCTCGAGTCGTTTCCGGAATTACACCATAATCTCGAGTCGTATCCGTAATTCCACAATAATCTCGAGTCGTATCCGTAATTCCTCCACAATCTCCAGTCGTATCCGTTATTCCACCATAATCACGAATCGTATCCGTAATTCCACAAAAATCTCGAGTCGTATCCGGAATTCCACAATAATCTCGAGTCGTATCCGTAATTCTACAATAATCTCGAGTCGTATCCGGAATTCCACCATAATCTCGAGTCGTATCCGTAATTCCGCAATAATCTCGAGTCGTATCCGTAATTCCACAATAATCACGAGTCGAATCCGTAATTGCACAATAATCACGAGTCGAATGCGTAATTGCACAATAATATCGAGTCGAATCCGTAATTCCACAATAATATCGAGTCGTATCTGTAATGCCACCATAATCGCGAATCGTATCCGTAATTCCACAATAATCTCGAGTCGTATCCGTAATTCCACAATAATCTCGAGTCGGAACCGTAATTCCACCACAATCTCGATCGTATCCGTAATTCCACAATAATCTCGAGTCGTATCCGTAATTCCACAATAATCTCGAGTCGTATCCGTAATTCCCCAATAATCTGGAGTCGTATCCGTA